>NW_021318569.1:114588-228869 GCF_001605985.2 Dendrobium catenatum | reverse complement strand
GGGGGGGGGGTGTTTAATTGCCTAAAAATCTTATAATAAAGACTAAAAAATAGATGATGGGGGACAAATTATCTAAAAAATCATATAATAATTTTTTTAGTGGAGGGCAATTGCCCCCCGGGCTTTAGGTAGATTCGCCCCTGCACATGAGGACGGCTTCATGAATCCTTTTTCTCCATTATGTCATATTAAGAGTCAAATCTTTTTTCTCTTGGTAATCTTAACCTTCGTATCATTACATCGATGAGTCGAACGTACACTTCAAATTTACTATATATATTGGTACTTCTATGCCTAATCTTTTATTTGTTGAGAATATTCGAGCTATTAAGTCAAATTCTTACACACATCATTTATGCTTGCTTCGAACCCAAAATTTTTTATTTAGTAGCTAAAGCCCGGAATCAACCGTTCAAGATAAAATATATGAGCATGTGATATTTTCTCTCAATTTTTTTATTTAATAAAAAAGTATTTTTTATTTAAAAAAAAACATCACTTCTCTGCTTTCATCTATGACTAATTCTGAACCAAACTGTCAAATTGACGTTTCATAAGAAAAGTCACTCCCTTTCATATTAATTACTATTAATATATTTCCAGCACTCAGCGCGCGTCTAACAATTTTTTATTAAACTATATTCTTAACGCCCAATGAGGAAAGCAAACAAGACATCTCTTGATAATCACATTTAATATTTATTAATCTATAATTAATATTATTTAACAAATACTAAATAGTTAATATTTGTTAATTAACTTAACGTTAATGCTGATTATGGATGTTTGGAAGAGGAGATGGATCTCTAATTAAAAACATTCATTCATTTTTCTAATGAATATTGTGAGGTATTGGTCCAATTTTAGATCAGGTTGATCCGCATGCTATCACACTCATGTAAATTATTATATATAGGATGTATATGTTGTTTTGAGAGATTATTTTGTGCGAACACCAGACAGAGAGAACCGTCCGATTTTCTCTATGTCTATAGTAAAAACACAGTTATTGTAGCAGTAGACAGAGGGAAAAACAAACGATTCTCTCTATCCGCTGCACAAAATAAAAAGTCAGGTTGAAGCTCAAGAAGCTCTCAGGATTCCTCCTAAAATTTTAACATATATTTTTCCAATAAATATCCTTATCTTATATTAATAACCATGAAATTATAATGACATTTTTGGACATACCAATAAATATCAGAATAAAATATCATTTTATATAATAATCCACTAAAAAAAATGAAAATTATAATTTATCTGAAGCGTTCGACGCAGGCGACGAATGTGTTAAGCTCATGTGGCTATCTCCAGTTGAAGAAATGATCATTTTCCGATTGAATTCGAATCCAATCAGGTATTACCACAAACTAACAAGAATCTGGAGAAATAATTAAGCTTTAAAAAACATGGGTGGTTTTCTACTTGAAGACAAGACATGAGCACATGGTTCGGGTTTGCAACATTTCTCTTCACTCATTGGAGAATTTTCATTTTGATGAGAAATCAAAAGGGGTTTTTTCCTTCATAATTTCACATTTGGACTACCTTTTGTTCCATCGCTTGTCCAGCTCTCTCATCCCTTTCATCAAATGAATCATATCTTGTCCTCTTCCTATCAAAACTTGCATCGAAGGCCCCACTCATAAGAGACAACACTTGCTCCAATACCCACCTTCCCCACTTGTCTCTCTCTCCTTTCCCTCTTTCATTATTCATCTACTTAGTATATATATATAACGTTTATATAAATACTTGTAGAGTACTATATTTCATCTGGAAAGATTACCAGAATATATTCAAGCTAGGCCTATCAGTCTCTCAGCTCTCTTCCCTTTCTATTCCAAATATTGCAATATATAGCTCTTTTAGAATATTGCATGCCTCAAGCTAGCGAGAGAGAGAGAACTTTTCCCTACTGCTGCAGGTTGCGGCCTCAAGAGTGAATTTTTATTCTGTGCGCAGTCCGGAGCTTTCGGAGACCAATAAAAACACACCACGCAAGAACCGTCCGGCGTCCGCATCCATGCTTACAATCATGGCTAGTTTTATATATCCAAAATATTTTATGCCGATTTTATGATTTTTTTTTATTTTTCTTTCATTCTCCCTGAATATTCTATATGAAATACTAACTAGAGCTGCACAAATGTACTCCATAGACTTTCTCATATATTTTAAGGAAAAACGTTTATTTTCTTTCTGACAATTTGACGATGATGAAATGACCAGCAATGTCATGTTGTTGTTCAACCAAATGATCAGAATTAGGATACCCAACATCTGTTAAACAATTAGTTTTATAGATTTTCTCATGATCAGACACATCAATTGAATAACATGAGGAAACTCAAAGTTGAAATAAACAGCTGTGGATATAATATAATATCCTTAATTAGTTAAAAGTTTCTCCTTTTCTTCCGTTTACACCATCAATTGTCTTCACCGACGATGCGCAATTTTAAAATATATAATTTCTGTTCGACCCAAACCCAAAAGAACGCGTCGACAGTCTTATTATGGAATCATAATCTTATTTTATAACCAACTTTGCTAAATGATACTGTTTTTCTTTTTTTAATAAAAGAAGAAAGCGACCTTTGATTACCGACTAATCTTCTCTCTAATGAAAGATCATTAGCAAAAAATACTTTTTAATTTTTAATATTATTATGTGTTATAACTAATAAAACAGATCTAGCTAATTTCTAAAAATATGATATTATTGATAAAAATATGAACTAATCGGCTTTATCTCTCTCTCTCTCTCTCATGATGATTCTCCACCCTACCACACATTTTAAATAGTTTCTCCTACATGGTGCTCTTAACTAATCCAAACTGTTGTTCTCCACCAAAGAAATGCCTTCTCTCTCAAAAGAGCATTTTGATCTCTACTCTGCTTTTCATGTCCCTGAAACCCACGCTTGGTCTTCCTCCCATCTCCATGATCACCCCATCGCCGGTGACGGCGCCACCATCCCCGTCATCGACATATCCGACCCTGACGCGGCCTCCATGGTCGGCGGAGCCTGCCGCTCGTGGGGCGTCTTCTATGCCACCAGCCACGGGATCCCCGCCGACCTCCTCCATCAAGTAGAATCCCACGCTCGCCGCCTGTTCTCTCTTCCCCTCCACCGCAAGCTCCAGACAGCCCCTCGCGATGGCTCTCTCTCCGGCTATGGCCGACCCCCTATCTCCGCCTTCTTCCCCAAGCTCATGTGGTCCGAAGGCTTCACCCTCGCCGGTCATGACGACCACCTCGCCGTTACCTCCCAACTCAGCCCTTTTGATTCTCTTTCTTTCTGGTATGTAATATTCCATGTCTAATTGTATTACAAAATTTTTTTTTTTTTGCGATCAAAGCTTATCATTCGTTTTGATATGATGGTTTGAAGTGAGGTGATGGAAGCATATAGGAAAGAGATGAAGAAGCTGGCTGGAAGACTCTTTAGGCTTTTGATAATCTCATTGGGACTTGATGAGGAAGAGATGGGTCAAGTCGGGCCGCTAAAGGAGCTCTCACAAGCGGCTGACGCGATACAACTCAACTCATACCCGACCTGCCCGGAGCCCGAGCGGGCCATAGGCATGGCGGCTCACACAGACTCTGCTTTTCTCACCGTACTCCACCAGACTGACGGGGCCGGTGGGCTCCAGGTCCTTCGTGATCAAGATGAGTCCGAGTCGGCCCGATGGGTTGATGTTCTACCCCGACCCGACTGCCTCGTTGTCAACGTAGGCGATCTGCTCCACATACTCTCAAATGGACGGTTCAAAAGTGTACGGCACCGCGCGGTTGTTAACAGGGCCGATCATCGGATCTCAGCAGCTTACTTCATTGGCCCGCCCGCGCACATGAAGGTGGGCTCCATAACCAAACTGGTTGATATGAGAACAGGCCCGATGTACCGACCCGTGACGTGGCCCGAGTATTTAGGGATAAGGACGCGCCTTTTCGACAAGGCACTCGACTCGGTTAAATTCCAAGAGAAGAATTAGAAAAAGATTAACGATTTTACTTAAAATAAATTAATAAAAATAGATAATCCACTAACGGCTTTGGTTCATTATATATATATTTTTTCCATTTTTTCTCTATGTTTTTTTGTTTTAAGAAATATATATTTAATATGTTTGGAAGGAAAAACTTATCATCAAAAACTGAAAGTTGATAATAGCTAAATTATAGGTCTGTTTGGAACAGCATTGTAACTTTTTTTTTAGATCGTAATTATATTTCTGTTTGATTATTATGTTTTTGTTGTTATTTCATTCCTTTTCAAAAATCCCTATATTGAGAAGCTTGTTTTTACAATCAATGTTGTTAATGTATTGTGGTAGCTATAAGGATCTCTGTAAATTTTTATAAAGATAATTGTAAAATTATTGTAAAGAAATAATTTTCTTCAAAGATACCTTAAAAAAAGTAAATCCTATTACATAAATTTTTTGAAAGTACCATGAAAAATTAGTTGTTTGGTTTATAAAAAGAATATATTAAAAAAAATATTCATAACAATTTTTTAAAAAATTACATTCCCCCTATAATTTTTTTTTGGAACGGGATATCCACCCGCTGTCACCCTCAAAAGGGCACTTGAGAGCGTGACTAATCCTCGGCCGACCTAGAAGAGTTACCCACCCCAGAAACCTCCTAGCCCTCACTTGATTGGACCCCACTTAAGATGCAGCGCCCTCGCTGCCTCTTGAGTGGAATGGAGCATGGGTTGGGGGGTTTCCTATCGTACTCGCCCACCAACCAAACTAAGCAACAGTGGATTCCCCCAATAATTTCGTAACCATCTTTATAAAACATTGCAGTTATTCCAAACATATCCTAAAAGGGATAAATGATAATGATATTAGAATTTATAGATAATTATCATGCAATTAATAAAGTTAGTTTGAGATATAAATAACAAAATTGAGATGGACGGCTCACTCACAAACATTAAGGGTGAGTCCCCACGGGGCCAAAAACAAATGAAATGCCCATTAATTTTGTCAGCGTTTGAGAAACTATTAATGAAAGGAAAAAGGCTTCAACTGTGAGAAAAGAAGAAGACAAATATGGTCCCTCACTTGCTAAAGTAATGGGATTCCATTTTCATTAACAAAAGGACAGCCTATGAAAACATACAAACTGTATTTTTTATAAGACAAAGTTGACACAATGTGTTGGGTTTAGTTTAGGGTTTTGTTTCATTGTAGATGAGAAGACAAAAAACATGAAAAGCACAATAGAGTGGCTATGTTGTTGTAGATAATCATACAATTTAATAAGTTTGCTTGGAATACAAATAACTAAATTGAGATGAGGCTAACTCAATCACAAGCATGAATGGGCAATGGTCAATAAATTCTGACTAGGCTGGTCAGTTCGATCGGTTCAACTATCTCCCAATTTGTTTGGTATACTAATAAAATCACTCTAACACAAACAATTATAACCGATTATTATCATTATTATTATCAAATCATTATTTTTTACATTAAAATATTAAAATTTAATTTTCTCCCAATAAATGCCAAGTTCACCCCCTTTAGATAAAATTGAGATAAAGATCAAAATGTTCTCTTGAATCTTTATGAATGAAAAAATAATTATGATTATTTAAAAGTCTCATTTTAGTTCATTGAATTTTTAAATACAGATCTAAATAATCTCACAGAATGACTAATTTAATTTCTAGCTATTTAAGGAGTCAAATGATCAAAATAGTAGTTTTATAGAGTCATGCACTATTTTGATCTTTAAAAAAATTTGAGGACTAATTTGGCCATTTTCGCATTTAAATTATAAAATATAAACAAAAAATAACATTAACTTAGAAAACATTTAAATTTAAAATTATAAAAGATTTCAGGTTCAGCAACTAATCCAATATTTAGAAGCTTAATTAAGGATCAGTCCCCACCGTGTAATGGCAAATTAATTGCTCTTTTGTCTGCGTTTCTGCAATTATGAAGGAAAGAGAAAGGCTTAAACAGTGAAAAAGAAGAAGACAATTGGTCCTTCTCCTGCCATCAGAATAGGTTTCTATATTTCTTTGGCAAAAAGACAAGCCATAAAAGAATACAAATTGCATTGTTTATTAAACAGTTGACAACGTGTGTGTTTGGCTTAGGGGCTCTGCTTATTTCCAGTAGAGAAGACAAAAACATGAACAAGCACAATGGAGGAGCTGCCATGTTGCTGTAGCTTTGGCCATAATAGAACATATCACAATCAATACGCACACATCTACATATTATTTATGTATTGTATATTTGTATGTATATATAGTCTATCGCTAGCTCTTCCTATTACAATTGCAATTAAAACAACCCATTGGCATCTTTTGCGGGTCTAGAATGCAGTAGTATACTCTGGCAACATAAGGAGAGATTGTTACGTGCGGCGATCAGACATAAGGATTCGTTTGGTTTTATCTATACGAATAGTAAAAGTGCAGTTAAGTAGTTACTGTTCATCACTACGTTTTTACTGTTCAACACACTGTGCTTTCACCCATAGAAATGATGAATTTGAAATTGGATATAAAATTTTTCTCAATATTTCACCCATGCGTGGAGTTGCTAGATTTGGCAAAAGTGGAAAGCTTTTGGCCCATTTCATTGGACTGTTCGAGGCAATCGAGAAGTTAGCAAAGTTTATCATATTTGCAAGAATACATAATATTTTTCAAGTCTCCATTCTCCATCATTATCTGCACGAGAATTCTCATATCATTCAGTTTGAGTGATTATTGAATCAAGAAAATATGTGTTATAAAGAGATACGAGAGCGCATTTTAGAATATGAATTTCGATAGCTCCATCGACGATCCATTCCCTTTATAGGAGTATTTGGAAGAAGCAATCAAAATAGAAAGCCACTTGGGAGATTGAAGAATAGATTGATCATGAAGTATCCACCACTACTATTCAAAAACTAAGGTATAAATTTGAGGATTAAATTCTTTTATGGGAGATAGTATGTACATTTTATAACCTGGACTGATTCAGTCCACGAGTTTTAACCAGGCATGCAGTGCAAACTATTCTTTGTACGAGTTGAACTGAGCGCTGTGTTTGACAACACCACAACTCTAATCTCTCTAAAATTTTGAAAATTACTTCAACACAACAACGCTAAGAGTAGCATTGCAACACTGTGGGTGTAAAGACCATTTTTCCTCCCAGGTTCGTCCGGACGAAGTTGTATCTTCCGGGACGATCGGTACAGGTTGTGAAGAAAATTTCTGGCTGAATGGTTCGTCCTAGGACAAAACCTGGATCGTCTGGACGAAATTCGTCCAGAGCCCAAATTGTCCCTGAACGAAGTTGAGATCGTCCGGGACGATTCTTCTGGATATATATAGGAATGAGATCTTTTTGGAAAAAGAAAAGACGTCCAGGAGAGAGAAAAACGAAGAAAAAGAAGGAAAAGAGGATTTTTGGACGACTCCGGTCCGTTTTTGTCCGTTGCTGTATTTAGAGAAGTTGACCGACTTGAGGTAAGGCACATTCCCCCTTTCTCAATTTTCAGAAACATGGATTTTGATGACTTTTCTGTTCCGGATTTTGTTTCCGTTAGCGAATTTCGTGTGTTATTTTCTACTGCTTCAGGTTTTACCGCGTAACTTTTGGCATGTTTTTCAGATGATAATTGTGCACGTTTTGAGTATTTTCTGGAAGATTTTATCGGATATTTTGGATTCCGCGGTGTTTTAATTGAACTGCAAATTATCAGGATATTGAAAAATGTTATGTCAGTACAGTAAAAGTCTTATAAGGTTGTTGTGAATATTCTGTGGTAATTTGGTAAATTTCTGAATATGCGAATTTTGTGTAAATTCCTTATACTGCCGTTATGCCGCTGATTTTTCGTATGAATTCTGATTTTTCTGAATTGATACATTGAATGAATTGAAGTGTTTGTATGCTATCAGAAGGGAGTTATAAGGGGCCAGGATCCTTTGAGATTCTGTCTGTGTTAGGGAAATTAGAAATGAGCTCTAAAATCTGAAAATAAGTTATGTTCCGGAATTCCAAATATCTGTTCTGTTCTGGTGCTATAAGCACAAAGAGAGGCATAAGGGGCCAGAATCCGTTGAGATTCTATTAGTGTCTGGAAAGGGAGGCATAAGGGGCCAGAATCCGTTGAGATTCTGTCAGGGTCAGGGAATCTGATGTTTGATATCTGATAATCTGTTCTGTGACTTATCTGGTCTGTTTTATGAATTATCTGATATATGATTTCTGATTTATGTACGATTCTGTTTATTCCATACGATTTTGTCTGCTTTATGACATGAAAGCTTTATGATATCTGTTCTGAACTTTGATTTGAAATGACTTTAGTTTTCCGTATCCGATGTTTTATTTCTGATTGAGCTGTTATCTGTTCTGTCTGTTATATGATTTCCGGTACGATTGTTCGAATTCTGTACGGATACTTTTCTGATATATTTTCTGATTATTTTGATTGGTGATTGATGTCTTGCTGAGCTGTTAGCTCATCCTTATTTTCTGCGTGGTTTTCAGGTTTTGGGAAAGGGAATGAGGTCTTGGACTAGACGTTTTGAGTATGATCTGTGATTAGGTACTTGATACTTTTGATTTTTGTGCAGTCATGACTTTTCTGTTCTGTTCTTTCTATCTGAAGCCATGGATTGTATTGTGTATGACTATTTTGAGGAAAGAAAAGATAAATGAACCGTTCTGCATTTGGATGTTTATAGTAGCTCTATGTTGTTCTGTCTGTTTAATACTTGGAAGAAAGTCTGAAACAAATTCCAAAGCTAGATCCTAGATTTTCGAAAGTTCCGTCGCGACCCGATGCCAGCGGGATCCGTCCCGATCGGGTTGGGTCGTGACAGTGGGCTCCAAGAGAGAGTATTGCATCAAGCGTCATCGGGCTCAGTGGTGCTCGACCAAATTTTTATATTAAAAATATCATTTTCTACTTAACCATTTCATTCCACTTCCCTCAAGGAAGCCGACTAGAGAGAGAGAGAGAGAGAGAGAGAGAGAGAGAGAGAGAGAGAGAGAGAGAGAGAGGAGGATGATTTTTAGAGAGAGAGTAAAAATTGGACTACTTTGGTCCACTTTCAGTTGACGGTCCAATTCTAAAAGTTGTCCAGTTTAAGTAGGTTATTTTTTCTTATCTTGTTGTTTAAAAATATAAAAATTTTGAGAATTTATTTATTTATTTATAATTCTCTTAGCAAAAAGATGGAGATAATTTGATATCTAGTTTCATGTAATTGAAGCTGACACTTCATACATGACTCTCTTAGGAAGGCCTTAGCTCCACGAATATGTTATTGTGAGAAAATCTAGTGTGTATGTGTGGAGGAAGTTTTGTTCTGGTGCTAAACACATATTTTATTCTGGTGCTAGGCATTGAGAGTCATACAGGTGTATTTCTTATATGCCAGTACAAGAGTCATAAGAGCCAAAATTTTCTAAATTCTATTATGATGGGAGATATAAGGTTATGAGGGAATTCTGTTATTTTTTTGCCCTAATATATAAAATACTTATTTATTTACTTTCCAGTATTGTTATTTACATTTTTGATAACTACAAGCATTATTCTATTAAGTATAGTGATTATTATAAACTATTTTAAAACTCCTATGAATGTTTAATAAATAATTTATTTAGAAGTATAGATTGGTAAATGTGGTCTGCTAAGCTATGTTGGCTCACAGTTTATTTGCATTATGTTTTAGGGTCTAAGAAAGGGAATGAGTTAGTTGAGTAGCGGATTCAGGATCTTATATGTCTGAGTCTATATAAGTATTTCCTTTCTAATTTTTGTACAATCATAACTAGCTATTTAAATTGCCCAGTTTCATATTTTAGTATGTAATCGTATACTACAGTATAATTGTTGTATATATATTTTTTGATGAGTACAACAACAACAATAACAACCACAATCCTTTATCCCACTATATGGGGTTGGCTACATGAATCATTTTTCTTCATTATGTCATGTTAAGAGATAAATTCTCATCTAAATTTAATAATGAAAGATCATTTCTAATAATTTCTAGCAACTTCTATATTTTGATAAGTAATGAAAAGAAGTTTTGTGGAAGAATTATTTTTTGTATATACATTGGAAGTTATTAACAACTTTATGGTTTGTTGTTTGTTTTCCATATGATATTAAAAGAAAAATCCAAAAAAGTTTCCCAAAACTCTAATCTTGGGGTTGGCTCGTTGCAAGACAACACAATAGGACCTGATTTGTTTGTAAGTCTTATCAGGTTGGGTTGTGACAACGAGCCTACAACGTGACTACTCTATAGAAAATCATTAAATTTTCTCGGGTTGACGTTTTACCTTCTTGGTGATGAGATATACATATAAAAATAGACATGGATTGAAAATGAATGGCTGAAGAGTCATATGAGGGTACGATATACCTAGTGTGATTTTATTTGTGAACATTAAAATGACTTGATATTAATAGTAATTGCCTCATATATTTGCAACATCAACATATATGTCATAAGAACCATGACTTATATCATTATTGCTTTAATACATAGATTATAAGTTGCTACTTTTTTCCTTTTATTGTTTATACTGCATGCCCAATTTCTTTGCCATTTCATTTTAAGAAATATGATTTATTACTTATTGAGTTTGATTAGTCAAACTCACTTATTATTTTTCATAGCAGGTCCTGTAGAAGTGTTAGGTTGACTGCCACCTTAGGAAGGTGGTACACCTTGTCAACAACAGTAGAAATAATATTATGTACTACTATACTTGTATTAGGTTGTTACACAATTTTTTTGAGGATTGAATAATTTCTTCCCTATCATTCATTTCTTTTATTTTTCTTTCGGTGCTATTAGCAAATCCAGTGGTGAAGTTGATTTGAAAGTCGTAGGCTATGTTGCACCGATACACCTATTTATGAAGGCGTGTTGTATTCAATACACCGATACACGAATACGCCTCCGATACGGCATCGATACGTGTCAGATACGGCTTTTTCATATCCAATTAAAATACTATTTAATTTCAAAAGGACATGATATGCGTATCCATTGAAAAACAAAAAAAATCTTTTGAAAAACAAAACAAAAATATGAAAAGAAGACTCTTCATATTTACTTCCGCAGCTTCAAGCGAGGTTCTCTCATTTCCAAGATGGATTTGAGTCTTTTGATGATATGAGCATATTAGAAATTGCTAATCTTTCACTTGATGAGCCTAAATTAGAAGCTATGTTATTGAAGATGATATAGAAGTTCAAAGACAAATCACAGAAGAATCTAATCATATCATTCATTCTATTGAATAGTTGAAACTTCTAGACAATTTATGTTTATGCTTTTGTTGTTGTACTAAACATTTAATGCTTTTTTTCTATTTTAATATTGTAAGCTACAAGGCTTCAAATGATGCTACTTTCATTTTTTTTTAATTTCAAATATTATGCTTTGAATGCTTTCTTAATTTTTATGTATGATTTATAAATTATAATGCCGTGTCCGCGCCGTACTCCTATACTGTATTTTTAAGAATTGACATGTCCCGTATCTGTAATATATCGTATCGTATCCATGTCGCTGTATCCGTAGGTCGCATGTATAGGAATTGCGGAATGAAGCCGTTGAAATCTACAATTTTAGATCAGTGTCGGTCGATCACCCACCACGTGATCTGTTGCTCCTATCAAACAAATCTTCCCTCTTGTAGATAATATCCCAATTACAATGAATTTTCCTTTCATTATTAGAAAAATATTAATATAGGTTTAAGTGAATGATTAAGTAATAACTATAAATCTTGTGGCCTCTAATGCATGTGAATGATAAATTAGTTATTGGCTTGGAAGCGTCCACGCTTATCTAATCATGACTCTCTCTCTCTCTCTAAAAATTATTATGCTTGATCTGGTCTTAATTACTAACTTGACTTGAGAAATAATTAAAATTTTTTTGTCAATATTTTATTTTATTATTCTAAAATTAATTTTAAAATATATTTTAATTTAATCAAGCGACTGAACAAACCAAATTATAGGTTGACCTTGAGCTTGAGCTCAAGTATAGGCTCAAAGTCGAACTTGAGACTTGATAAGCTCGCCTCACGAGCTTGTTACCAAGTCAAATTTGAGTCAACTTAGCTCACTTACACAGTTACACCTCTAATTTGAATGATATTGCATGACAAAGAGTATATCTTAAGACCTTTTTTAACAAATTTGGATTATTTGATGATAATTTTATTTCTAATAATGTAGGAAATCATACTTTAATTTAGAGTTAAGTTTAATTTAACTCAAGTCAATGTTGACATATCAAGAGAGATGATATTTTTCTTAAATTAATTATTATTATTTTAAGAAAAATAAGCTTGATTTATTTAATTTTTTGCCAATTCCTCTTTAATTGGGAGTATTTATAAAACTATAAAGATATTATGACATATTAACTATCTATTGACCTCATCCAACCAATTAAAATGAATTACATATATTATTACGTATAGAGTCTGATTATTACGTGCGGAGTCCAAACATAGCTTTTCATCCGGACTCCAACCACGTGTACAAGAGAGAGAAAAAAATATCCGAACAGCCGCCCATAATTATTTTTAGATGAATTGAGTCCTCCCAAGTGCCAATTAAAGATTAAAGGAGATCCCTTTGGATAAATTTCTACCATCTTTTGTGCTGCAAATTTCAAAGAACTAATGATGAATTTGACTGTCTGGTAAGGGAACAATGCTAGGCTTCTAGGCAACTCTAGCTCATTATCCACATGTATTTACGGCAAGTCTTCCTTTTTGATAAGCTGAAACATCGTTATTATGGTCCTTTTCATGTGCTATATCAAATCTGTAATGGTTGCTTATAAAATAGAATTGCCTGAAACGGCAAAAATACATCCACTCGTTCATGTCTCTCATCTCAGGTCTTTTAGTCAGGCTCTACTTTAAGCCCAACCTCTTTACCAATTATATCAGTTGCACAACTAACCAAGGTTTTGAAAACTGGACCGGACAACGAACCGGAAGAAGGAGAGGTTCTAACCGGCCGGTTTTTTGAACGAGACCGGTTTTCCGGTTTGGCGGTCGAACCGCCGGTTCGCGCCCGGTTCTGTGCTGGGGCAGTTCTTAAGGCACCCGTAACCGGCTGGCCGGCTGGTTTGCGGGTCAACCGGTTGAACCGGCTGGTCCGGTCTGATTTTAAAAACGTTGCAACTAACTATATATCCCCATCCTTATTTAGTACACAATCTTAGGTTTCATTTGTAAAAGGTTTCTTATTACTTTCTAAAACAGCTTTTTACAACAAAAATTTCAAGTTAAAAAAAAAAATTATACTAAAAAGCTATTTTAGAACGCATGAAAAAAACTATCCCAAACAAAAACAAAGACCAGTCTTTATTTGGGACGGCTTTCTTACTGCTGCTTAAAACAGCTCTTAGTACAAAAATTTAAATTTTTATACAAGGAAGCAGCTTTAAAAAGCAGTAAAAAATTTGTCCCAGACGAAGCCTTAGAAGTCACCATCTCACCCATTCATATTACAAGTTTTGATTCGATCGGAAGAATTATTCCAATAAAATGCTTCGGGGATAAACCTTAGATGATTTCCAATCTTCTTATCCAAAGCTCGACCTTCAGGACAAGGACATTCTAAACAGAGAGAATTGATATGAACCTTTGCAGGTCATCAAGAGATAAAATATCAAGAAACAAGTAGCCTCCAAAAGTGATTGAAGGATTAGTACTTGTCTTTTTGAGATTAAAAAAAAAAGTAATGAAGATTAGTAATTTTTTGACATAAAAGCCCATCTAATTAGGGTTGTTATAAAGAATTCAATATTCACTAATAAGACAATCCAGTCATAGTCAGCTTGACAAGAGCTCTATATTATATTCACTCATGTAGTTCACTGTTTAAAAATATTGTAATTAATTTAAAAAACCATGAATTTTTTAATGCATTGATTAAAAATACATATATTTTTTGAAAATACAAAGAAAACTAATTATAATATGCTATAACTATTCAAAACTATTTAATTATTGATTTTAAATAAATATATAAAAAATACTTTCTCTCAATAAATGTATGATTAAAAAATGGCATCAATATCTTCTCAACTACAACAACAACTACAACATCAAGTCTTTGCCCCACTACGTGGGGTCGGCTATATGAGTCGCTTTTATTCATTGTGTCATATTAAAAATCAAATTCTCATTTAATTCTAATAAAGAAAGATGATTTCTAATATTTTCTGATCAAATTTTTTTAAGTCTACCTTCACATTTCTTAACATAAATCAAATCTAATACCTCTATTTTCCTAACCGGATCATTGGAAGGCCGCGTTTAAATCAATACCTTCTCAACTCAAAGGAATAAATTCATCTAAACCAATTCTTAGCATCTTAGCAATGACAATAAACCTCCTTTGCATTTCAAGACACTCACTGCAGAAATGTGGAAGAATTGTAGTAGCCGCTCATACAAAAACTACTCAACTATTATCATTTAGGACTTGAGGGCAGCCTGTGGCCAATCCAAAACTCTCTACTTGCGAACTAGCAAAACTACAAAAAGGAAGTCGTAAACTTCATTCAGGCCTAGTTTGATTATCCATAAATTTGTCCGTTTCAGATTTCAATCGGTGAAAATTTACTATTTTGATGTTTGTTTACGCCACTTTTTCAAAACACCTTTTGATATACCTCCGAATTTTCGTCGATTTGAGAAGAAAAAAAATCTACTTCTCCGTTGTAATACCTCCATTTCAGAATGAAAAAAATCCCGAGGAAACCAAACGAAGCCTCAGTCATCCCTAGTATGCTAAGAAACTAAATGCCAACCTTTTGACCCTGACAGAATACTGCAGCTTGTAATAAGTTCCTGAAGCTGGCCGGGATGATCTCACTATGGACTTTGTCATTGAATCCATCTTGTCTTCCATGTTTCTCTGCTTAAACAGTTCCACCAAGACCTACCGCTATACCCCACACAACTCCAGCTCTGTATAATTGGGATTGCAATTCCATGTTTCATCCAACCACAATCTTAAAGCATGACAGTTGTACATAAATGAGAAAACTTAGGTTTCGTTTGGGACGATTTTTTTATTGCTTTTTAAAGCAGCGTTGTAGTAAAAATATTAAAAAAAATTTAACTAAAAAGTTTCTTTAAGAATCAATAAGAAAGCCATCCCAAACGAAACCTTAATGTCAATATTTAAATCAATGGACCAGCATGTTGGGCCAATGATGAAGATCTACACAACAATACCAACTCAATAGTCTTTAGGATACTCTCAATGCCGCCAATTCTAACTTTACCCAATGAACAGCACAGGCCATCAACCCGACTTGTAGATTATCATGTGGAGATTGATTTATTAGCGAGTGCTTTATGGTGTAAATAACAAGGAAGAAAGTTAATCCCTTAAATTTGTTAGGAAGAGACAAGTGTCCCTTTTTTTTTTCTTAAGTAGTTTGTTAGGATGATTAAAGGTGATGCCACTTGGCAGTTGGCAAGGGAAAAGTTATTGCTTAGCAATGATGGAGAAGATGGTATATAATAAAGTAATTTTAAGAAGGTTATGAGAGAATACCAACCTTCCTTTTCCTCAAATTTTCTTCTTCTCTTCTATCCCGTTTTTAGCCACTTTCACTATTCTAGTGAACAATAATATTGTAGGAGGAATCCAATAAGGCATATAGACCATCCGAACTCCATTTTCAGCCAAAAAGAATGTTGATGAGAAGAATCTAATAACATCAAAAGTGTCGTGATTTGAGTTCAAAATGATCTGAATCAAATACTTGAAATTATAATAGAAGAGTTCATGACGCTGTTTAACGGATGAAACAATCTTTGAATTTTATACGTTTATAATAAAAATTAGTACTTAGGACTAAACTTTAATATCATCAAGGCATTATAACACTAAAAAATATCACTAAGTCATTGACACTAATGGCAATGCATGTCATCATCAATAAGGTCGACGTAGTTATCGACAAGGCTAATGTCAATTGTTTGCAACAATACTAATGCTCAACTTCTACACCAATATTGATGTACACCATCCCAAATAATACTGACGTCCTTCATTATATACAAGGCCTGACTCTAGTCATTGACACTTAAGCTAAAGTCTATCATCAACAATACAATTAATACTTGTTGTCACTAACAAATCTGAAACTAGCCTTGAACACTAATGCCAATGCTAGCCATCAACACTAATGTTGGCTCCCATCATCTCTATCAAGGTCGAAGTTTACCTTTTTTGTCATGCATCTCCACTAATATATGAGAATGATTGAGCTCACACCAATTATTGATTGATGACGACACCACCACCTTAAAGCTCATCCTATCCACCATGAAAATCATCTTCCACAACTAGGCTATAGCAAATTATTGACCATTTGTGGTAACAAGCATTCCTCATAACCTATGATTTACACTAATTAAATCATTCAATAATGTCACTTCGGACCCATAATATTCTCTCTGTTTATCATTATGAATATTCCAATACATAAAAGTTTAATATTTTGTATTCTAAAAATTATATCAACAAGTGATCATTTCAGAACTACTCTGATGAGTACTTGTAGTAGCTTTCTAAGAGAAAACTCAATTAACACAATTGTTCATCCGCCTTATGAAGTGCACCAAACAAGCAAGGGGCCTTTTGTATCTTGTGTAGAACTTAAATATTCGAAAGGCTCGTGCATATAATATTCTGGAGATAAAATAAAGAGAGGGAGAGGGTTATGTAATTAGACATACATTTAATCTCTATACATTTTGCTATCTTCCATCAAACCCCTCTCTTAATTCTAAATGAAGAAGTGGAAGGATCCACCATCTAATGATTCAACAACAACATCAAGCCTTTGTCCCACTACATGGGGTCAGCTACATGAATCCTCTTTCTCCATTGGGTCATGTTAAAAGTCAAATTCTCGTTTAAATCTAACAAAGAAAGATCATTTCTAATATTTTATAACTAAGTCTTTTTAGGTCTACCTCTACCTTTCTTAAAATAAGTCAAATCTAATACCTCTATTTTCCTAATCGGGTCATCGGAAGGCCACCATTTTATGTGACTAAACCATCTAAGGCGACTCTCTCTAATCTTATCTTCCACTGGAGCTACTCCAATCTTTTCACGTATATGCTCATTTCGTATCTTATCTCTAAGGGTAAATCCACTCATCCACTTGAGCATCCTCATCTCTGCAACACTTAGCTTAATATTATGCTTCTCTTTTAATGGCCAACATTCAGCACCATAAAGCAATGCAGGTCTCACCACCATCTTATAGAATTTTCCATTAAATTTTAAGGGGACTTTTCTATCACACAACAAGCCCGATGCATTCCTTCACTTCAACCATCCAACTTGAATTCTGCTTATAATATCTGCATCTATTTCATCAATTACTAACCATCCAACTTGAATTCTGCTTATAATATCTGCATCTATTTCATCAATTACTAAGAATTTTAAATATCAGATATTCATGGAGGCTATTGAGATGGGAAAATAGCATGAAGGATTGAGTTGTAGCTAGTGCAGTATGCCACTAATCTATTCACATAGCCAGCTTTAAATCACTATCATTGCAAATAAAAAACCACTAGTCAACTCAATCTTATCCACATGTACTATAATGCAAAGATTAATTTTGCAAACAGTGAAACGCTGCCCACTCTCCTATCTCCTTGTATTTATCATGAAGTAATATTCGTGCATTATTGAGAAAAGTCGCGGCAATAATATTTTTAAACCTATTATTTACAATGAGGTGTTTATTAGTCACCTCGTCATTATTGATGAAATGCTTCTATTCAGGCACGAGAATCCTTATTATATTTTAAAATTGCTTTCATTGCTTCAAAAATTCAGAAATGTAATGGGTCCTCATGTCAAATTGGATAAGATGATAGGTTTCTTTTTGGTAATTGGTCCAACAGAAAACTTCAAATACTGCCTTGGACCCATTCTGCTAGACCTAAAGCTAAGGTGGCCTCAAATTTTCTCTCGTCATCTAAGGGCTTGATGGCTAAGACAAAAAGAACTTGGAAGCTAATGTTGCTAAGTCACTGCTTAATATTTATTAACAATCCTTGCTTTTGGAAGTCCCTAAAATATTATATTATATATTTAAAATGCTATATTAGTTTTCTTATTGGTAACATTGAGAAAATATCTTCTTTTATGACCTATGGATTGGTTGCTCTGAGCCTACAAAAAACAATTCATTGTTCGTTCTGCCTTACATAGCTTCACTAATTATTATGGGAAAATATGTAATACTCAAATTATTGGTGCTGAAGACAAAATCTGTCTGAAAATTAAATATTGCTCTTCTCATCACGAGGCAAAAATATTATTATTGGTACATCATCAAAAAATTGTCTTGATCAGGATAAATCCGAGGCATATCAAAGTTAGAAACTTTCAAAATTAAATTTTAGGACCATCCAAACTCTGATTTCAACAAACTTTATAATCAAATTGAATATTTCAAAGAAAAAAACTCAACGACAACGAATCAATCCGATCTGAGCCCAAATGGGTCCAAATCAAAAGACCGAAACATATTTGGAAGGTTCAATACATTACTTGGATAACCAAATGATCTCCATATATGGTATGATTATAGTCGAATCGAGCGGCTCGACGAAACAAATCCAATGAGCCTAAGATCGCTTAATTTTGATGTCACTAAGGGCCTAAGGCACATAAATGCTTGAAAAATGCTCTTTGATCGTGTGAATCGGTACGAGTCATCTGATGGAGCACTTTGAACCTGCCTTGGATCTTCTCCATATTTACGGGATGTGTTACTCACAAAAATCTATAAATAGAATAGACCATCACTCTCTACATGAGTGTGACAATTGTCTGGAGGATCTATGAGGCATCAAGGATCTAGAACTTCACCCAAGCACCAACACCAACGAACTTTTATCGACCGTCGCCAAACCACCACTCAATTGCCAGACTTCCGTCAAACCATAGTCGGACCACCGCCCGACAACCAATCACCACCAGACTTCCTCCCAGCCGCCGACTGCTGTCAAACCACCACCCAACCACCAACCACCGCCAGCCATCAAAGGACCATCGCCTGGCCGCCAATCACCGCACGGCCATCATTGGACTTCCACCTGGCCGTCGATCACCGCTAAACTTGGCCCAACCATCATCGAACCACTGCCTAGCCATCGACTGCTGCCAGGCCACCACCCGACAGCCGCCAGATTTCTTCCCGACCATCATTGAACCACCACTCAGCCACCGACCACCACCAAAGTTCCACCCCGATTGCCATTGGAATTCTGCATGACTGTAGCCATTACAAACTCCCGAGTATCTTTACGGAGCCTAACCGATTATCCAAACTATTATAATTTAATCGCCTCTAAGTCAAAGAACTAATCAACTCTATAACTCACTCAAATATAGTGGAATCTTTTTACCTGTGCGAGGCCCCATGGTTTTCCATGTAAAAAATTTCTGCTCTCTCAAACTATATGTTTGTGTGCTAGATATTCATGCATCACCAAGATGAAAAATTCCCTAGACCACCACAAATATATTATCCCGCCACAATTATTTTAGTCTTCAAGACTTTAAAGTTGCTCAATTAAAGAAGCATTCTTTTGAGATATTCTGCATAACTTGTAGAGAGCTTGTCCTGACGGCTTTATAAAACTATTATGAGTGCTGTGTAACAGTGACCAAGGAGAGAAATAATGATCTCTTCTTTGAATTATCTTTCTCCATGTGACTGCTCTAAAACTTGCTACCTTTTGGCAACTTTCCCTTTGATGAGTCCGTTCTATGGGTTATTCAGTATGCTAAAGGTTGACATCATAATAATACGATTCAAAAGCTCTATCGGTTAATTATGGATGCTCTTATTAGTAACATCTGGCATTAACGAAATGCTAGGATTCATAACTCTTATAATTGAAAGTTTTGTTCCTCGCATTAAATGGCTTGTGGGCCTCATGAGGGAACAATTGCAGATGGCATGAGGAAGTTGACTCCTAGTTTTAGAGCTTTAGTTAATTTGTAATTTCTGGTTTACATTGTAATCTCTGTTTTTCACTTTACATTGATCTTCAGCTTCTCCCATATATATATATATATATATATATATATAAAGATATCCTAATATAATTTATATCAAGATGTCCCTTGCCATTGAATTTATATTGAGATTATTAATTATATAATATTAAGAACTGTATTAATCTCAACAAAAATACAAAAATTCTTAAATTCATCCTGATACAAATAATGTCAGAATGTTTTTACATGATTATTCTTTCCAAAGAAATAATGACTTTGAAATTTACATCTTTGATTGCACTGTTTGACATAAAAGCTTCGTTTGAGACAATTTTCTTACTGCTTTCTAAAATAACTTTCTAGTACAAAAATTTGTAGCTCAAAAAAATTTTGTACTTAAAAACTATTTTATAAAGCATTACAAAAATTGTCCCAAACAAAACCTAAATCTCCGCTTAAGAATTTAAAAATAATAATAAAAGAAAAAATTGTACGCAAGAGTAACAAAGATTATTTCTGGAGTGAAAGGATTCAAAAGAAACCAACTAAGTGGAGGTTTAAAAAAAGAAAAAGAAGACGGACAAAAAGAGAGTTACGTGGAAGAAAGCTGTAGAAGCCTCTCGTATTCTGCGCAAGCATCCTGTATAACAAATAGAAATCAAGATCAGATGTGTTAACATAATGATGGCACAGCTGTCCTTTAATACAAAAAATATCAAAATGCCATTTCATGCTTAAAAATATCTACCAGTCAGTTAACAATCACAGTATTAACAGCAGAAAATTCTATTCTATGGTCGTTTTTTTTTTTTTTTTGCTTTAGGTTTATCTACTCCCAGTAGAAAATACCCTCAGGCATAAAGATATATAATGCATGAAAGATATCATCAATAATAATTCAAAGCTATTTGAAAGTCTTCACATTTTAAAATCACACTTATTTTTCTTATGCAATCTAAATCATCCATGGCAAAAAAATTGTGAAGAATCTGATTGATGAAAAAGGCTTAAATTCCTGAAATAATTTACGCCAATAATTTTAATTACGTTAAACGGAATGCACAAATTTGACCTCGCATTTGCAGCTCAACATTAAAATCTAATCGAGAAGAATGATGATTCTAAAAGAAATAAGAAGGATAAAAGAAGACAACATAGACAAAGATATTGAATAGCAATTTAGAGAAATTTAAAGGCTCATATGACTTTTCTTCATTTTAAATGATTCCATGGAAATATATAGACATAATAAAGTTTTACAGAGATATTACAGCACTAAACAAGCACTTCAAAATTTAAGTCATTGAATGTTCATATATGCATTTGACTCTTTTTACTATCTATGCATGTATCCCCCTTAAAACACATTTATGAATCGACTTTTAAACTAACCATACATGACACTTACGAGTTTAAGCAACACAATTTAATTTATAAAGGATTCATGTCAGTCAAGATTTTAAAAGACGAAATCGGGAATCGAGACGTTTTTTTTTTAAGCGAGGCGAGGTGTAAGCCTTGAGGCGGATCAAGTCGTAAGCCTCAAAACGATTAAAATAAATTAATTTAAAATTATAAATAATGACAAAAAATAACAAAATATTATGTCAACTATGAATTTGAAGATTTGTTTCAAGATAATATTATTAGAATACAAGATTTAAAATAAACTGACTTAAAAATAAAACATCCCCTTATGATAAATACCCAAAGCAGGCTCATCATCACTTTGATTGTCTTCAGAAGAATCTTCATAATTAATGTCAAAGTCATCATCAAACTCTTCTTCATCTATAACATTTTTTTTCTTTATCTCATATATCAGTTAATATTTCATTAGCTCTAAAATGAAATAATAGTAACATACAAAATAATTTATTATATTTAAGAATACCTTTGAATTTTTTTGAATCTCAAATCTCACTTTGTTTCTTTTTTTTTATATACTTGGGTAGTTGCTTCATTGTCTTCTTCATTGACATGAGTTTCTCTTTCTGCTTCAACTTCAGAAACATCAGCATTCTTAGGAGTAACCCATTCATCATCAGATTGTAACTCATCAACAAGCAAAGGGTCAATTTAATTCTTAATATTTCCTTAATTATGCAATTTGAGATGTCTATCGTTCAGTTTTTTGTTAAACATAACATAAAAACTAGTTTGTTCATTCGATCTGCCACCAATCGATTTATTCTCTTTGTATGAATTTGATTGAAGATGCTCCAATTACGCTCGCATGCAGAAGTCGAACACGTTAGGCTAAGAACTTTAATTGCAAAAGCTTTCAATTCAGGAACATCATCTCCAAACTGAGCCCACCAACGTTCTACATGAAGATAAACATAGTATTTTATGAATATTGGTTGAAGTAGAAGACTTGAACATAAATATTAACATTAAAATTATAAATACACAAACTATAAATATACCAGGAGATCATGTTTTGTAGCATGCTTGTGCTGCTCTAAATCCAAACATTCCCTTCTTCAAATGAAAATCCTCAAGTTGATCATTCACTTTGAGGTAGTCTTCTTCAAAAATGAGTCTGTCCATACATACATACAAACCAATTTTCACCTCTTTGTCAACATTAAAATCCTTAACATAATGAAATTGGGCGTTTAAATAGTACGCAGCAGCATGTAAGTGTTGGTGTAATTGTCGATCCCACTTTTCATCTATAATATCTCATATTTCTTTGTAGGCACTTTCTTGACCTCCTAATTCTTTTACAATGTCTTCTTACCCCTATTCATTGCTTCATAAATAAATCTCATAGCCGGGACCCTCTCACCATCAACTATTCTAAGCACCTTTACTAATGGTCTTGTTGTCTTCAAAGCATGATTTGTACTGCGCCAAAATGAATTGTCTTTCATAACAATCTTTTTAACTTATTTTCCTTCTTGTTTTTTAGCCCATGAATTTTTCTCCCACTCTTCAGAAGCAAACATTGTTTCCAAATGTTGTCTTAACTCATTGAATCTCTGCAATGTTAAATATGTAGTAGCAAATCATGTAACAACAGGTCTAATAATTTTCTTGTCAGTGAATTTTCTCATCAAGCTGAGTACCCAAGAATGATCGTATATCAACTTACTAACGAATTTGGCCTTCAATATGGCTGATTTATGTTGAGGCAACTGTCTCAACCTCTCAAGCATCAAGTCAATACAATGTGCAGCACAAGGAGTCCAGTAAAGGTGAGGCCTCTTCTCCATTAACATTCGCCCTGCAGCTTTGTATGCACTTGCATTATCAGTAACAACCTATACTACTAAGGCATCTCTCACTTCCTCCACAACTTCATCCAACATTTCAAACAATAATTATTCATCCTTTACAAAGCTTGAAGCATCTACTGATTTGAGAAAAACTATTCCATATGGATTGTTGACCAAGAAATTAATAATATTTCTATGTCGAATATCTGACCAACCATCTGATATTATTGTCACTTCTGTCTCAATCCAAGTCTTCTAAACATCATCCACCATTTTTTAAATTGTCTTAACCTCCTAATTCAGCATCTAAGTCCTCCAGCTCATACATGCTTGGAAGTTGTAATCATCTTCCATAGTTTCCAACAGATCGTAACATATTGATCCATGACGGACTCCTAACAACATTAAATGGAATCCCATTTTCATAGATGATTCTGGTGATATCCAAACAAACTCTTTTCCTGAGTTCTTTTGTAGCTGTAGGAGGCTGAATATCCTGAGTATTTATGTTTTCCTCATTATCAATATTTAGAATAAATCTATCCATGGGCCCCGACTGCCTCGGTCAGAAGAAACTAGATGGCTTCCAGTACTGGAACCTTCATGTTGTGATCCATAATAAGAAGAGTTTCCTATCATCTCTTCCATATTTCTTTGTGTGACTTCATTTATGGTGGCAAACTTCTTTAAATAATCTGTACATTCATTTTTCACCTCATCAGGTACTTTTGCACATGATTTCACATTGACATGAGTGCAGGCTAATGATCCTTCAATCTCTTAACGCCACCAGTTATGCGTTTCTCACATAAATTATATTTCATGTAAATATATCCCATCTTTTCACCTTCGCATGACACTTCAACTTGAGTTTCATATTTCCATGCAGGATCTTTCATTCTTGTGCCACTAGTCATGCTAATAATTTATAGAAATATTAAATAATCAACATAAAAAATTAACAATAGGAACACATGAATACAACAATATACCGGTCTACCGGTGGTCCAAGGGGGCGCTGCCCCCTGGCGGGGTTCGACCTTCCCAGTCAGTACTGAGCATGTAAGAGTAAATTTTATTGTAAGAGTAATTTTGAAATTCTGCTTGTTTTTAAAGTTCTTAAATTGTTTGTATGGAAAGATACCGAGCGGTACCGAGCATGTACCTAACGGTACTGAGCATGTACCGATCGGTACCAAGCATATACTGCTCGGTACCGAGCGATACTGGCTCGGTACCGAGCATGTACATAATGGTACCGAGCGATACTAGCTCGGTACCGAGCATGTACCGCTCAGTACCGAGCATATACTTACTCAGTACCAAGCGGTACTAGGGGTGTAAACGAGTCGAGTCGAGTCGAGTTTTGGCCCTTATCGAGCTCGGCTCGTTAGATAGATAGCGAGCTCGAGCTCGAGTCGAGCTCGACAGTCGAGCTCGAACTCGAGCTCGTGTCACTCTTAACGAGCTCGAGCCGGCTCGCCAGCCATGAGCGGGAATTTTTAAATTTAGGCGGAATTTTTCAAAAAATTTAAAATTAGGCGGGATTTTTAAATTTTAAGCGGGATTTTTAAAACTTAAACAAAATTTTTATAAAAATATGAAATATTTAACTTTTAAATAAAATTTAGGTGATTATTATTATAATTTTTTAATATTTAAATTTAATAAATAAAATAAAATTATTTTAAAAAATATTAATATTTAATCGAAATCGGTTGCATCGTATTTACATATATACCAAAGAAAAAATTTTGAAGCAGTGCCTCGTACTGCCTCGAGGTGTTACGCTCTAATGCGTACACCTAGTGCGAAAAAATCGTAGGCTTCACTGGATGGTTCGAGGCGTAAGCCCCGATACGCATGACTTCCGCCTCGACTTGAAGCGCGACTGAATGCAGACGCCTCGTCCGCTTTTTTCTCCCTCGATCCTCGAACCGACACCGCCAACCCCACGAATGTACGAACTTTCTAAGCTCAGATTCTCGCTTCCGTTGTGTGCGGCGGACCGGAAAACTGCATATACACGCCTTTATTGCACGTGGTGGGATGGGACCCCGGTCCGACGCCTACGACGAGGCAGAAATCACCTAAACTCTACTTCGGCGTTCGTGACGCACCGAAAAATCGCCTATACACGCCTTTATTGCGCGTGGTGGGATGGGACCCCGGTGCGGCACCTACGGCGAGGCGGGGTCACTTATAAGTACCCCCGAGCGGGGGGAAAGCAAATTGTCACTTATAAGTACCCCCGAGCAGGGCGAAAGCAAACTATGTCTCTTAAACAGGTATCGTCAAAGACCCCATACACGCCTTTATTGCGCGTGGTGGGAGGAACAAAAAATCACGGCCGCGGTGTCCTCGTTCGAGGACACCTACCATACACGCCTTTATTGTGCGTGGTGGGAAAGGCTCAGTTTTCTTGTAGTTTTTCCCTAAATGGGGGAGACGCCGGGAGGCTGCCGAAATTTCGAGTGAAATCGTACCTGGACCTGTTGAACTCAAAAGAATAAAGATGTGGACTCAAATGAACTGTGGACTTGTGGACCAGAACCAAAACCCAAATGACTAATAAAAGGCCAAATCCAAGTGAAATAAAATCAAAATTGAACTCAAATTCAAATCAATTCGAACACATAATTGAACTTTCAAAGGACTCCAGAAGACTTTGAACGAAAAATGAACATGCAATTGAACTCAAAGGACTGCAGGGGACTTGAACAAGACTATAACATCAAACAAAGACTTTGATTTGGACTGGATACGGATCCTAACAAAATATTTGAACTTGCCCTACACAACATTAAGTAGGGGTTGTGGGCTTGATGAACCCGAGTCTAGATAAAACTTAGCTCGGACCCGAATTCAAGAAGACAAACGAGTTCCAAGTACAATCTACTTGTAAAAAAAAGAAGAGAAGCAATAATTTTTGTTTGTAAGCTATAGCACGAACTCCTACAACAATCCCTACAAATGCCTGTTGATTGAGATGGCAATACGGGAGATCAATAGTGGAGGACCGTCCTCTACAAGAAAATACAATCGTCAAACCCACCTGAGATCGGTGAAAGGTGGGTAAGATGCAAGAACAAGGGCCCCTCCTACGAATACTTCTAGGAGGTCATAGCAGATGCAACAGGTCCCTGCAAATGAGTACAAACCACTTGTGGATAACAACTGTGGGTATATCGTAGGTACAACGAACCACTGTGGGCACAAGTATTGATATCACCTACGACAGTGGTGATCAAGATCTACAAGTACGTCGAGTACAAGGGCAACTCGATGTACAAAAAGTACACTCCCTGACAGAATCGAAAAGAAAGTTTGAACAAATTAGAATCAAACCTCCTGGAGTTCCCAAGCCTCGTCTTAGTCCTATACTTAAGAAGAAAACAGTTCTGGTGCCCACAAACATCAGAAATAACGAGTCCGCTACACCGAAGATCCTAAAAGTTCTTTCCAAATCAGCAGTCGTTGACTCCAAAGTCCAGAAAGATCCTTCCCCAGTGAATGAGAAAAAGGGGGAGCTAATATCAAGGCAATGAAATGTCTCAGGACAATCTACAAAGCAACAAAATTCAAGGATAAAAAAAGACTCTCCCCGGTGATTGAGAAAGGGAAGTCAATGTCAAGATGAGGAAATACCTCATGATATCCAAATAACTACGCCACCGGATCTGCAACATAGATACGAGCAGACAGAAGGCGTTCACAAATTATAACGCCACGCCACCGGATCCGCGACGTTCTTGGAAGCGGACAGAAGGCGTTTCGCGAATTTCCCAAAATACCCTCGCACATGCACTGTAGTTTGTACACACTTAGGTACACTAAAAAAGGGTATACAATCAACACCCGCATGGGCCCCGGCGAACGTTTTATTGGTATACACGTGACGTATAGGGATGCTACGCGGGTTATCAAATTTTAAACCCGATCCTCCTTAGCAGGTAAAAAGGAGTCGACAGGGTTTAATTATAAAATGCCCCCAAACACCCGCATGGGCCCCGACGAGCGTGTTATTGGTACACACGTGACGTCTAGGGATGTTGCACGGATTATTAAACTTGAACCCGATTCTTCTAAGTAGATAAAAGGAGTTGACAGGGTTCAATTATAAAATGCCCCCAAACACCCGCATGGGCCCCGACGAGCATGTTATTGGTACACACGTGACGTCAAGGGATGCTGCGCGGGTTATTAAGTGAATTCTAGTTCGAACCCGATCCTTCTATACGGATCAATAAGAGTCGACAGGGTTCGAACCTTCAAACAAATATATGGTCGTGGCGACCAGTGCATTTGTTTTAACACATTCATATTAGGCTTTCAAAGCCTAAAATCAAGAGAATTCACTAACAAAGGCACAAAGCCTACGAAACTTGATCCCCTATCAACGATTTAATAAGGTCGACAGGGTTCAATCAACAAATGGAAATGACCTACGTATCTGATTGACGACTAGCCTTAATTGAAAGTTCTCTCTCGTGATCGGGAGGGGTAATTAATTATAGGGGCTTGCGCCTATAGGAAACCAGAACTCAGATCATAAAGTCCTCGCAAAATGAGGGCGAAATCTCTGGGTAGTGTCTTATCTACAAACCCATCTGCCTTCCAAAATTTACCTCAGAACTTATTCAGTTAAAACTCCCTCACCGAATAAATAGAAAGAAAAGCGAGCGGAGGCCGAGGCCGAATTTTCGGAGCCCACAATCTATTTGTTTTTCTCCCGCATTCCATGAAAATTCTTCAGTTTGTGAAATTGTTCGGTCGTGAGTGGCTTCATAAAGAAACTCATAACATGGCCTTGAGACTTTATATAAACAAGTCTTACATCTTTTCCTTCACAAGCTCCCAAGCAAAATGATTGTTAATATCAATATAATTGCTCATTTCATGATTGAATGAATTCGTCGCTAATGATATCGTTAACTTGCTATTAATGCCGACCTTTGTAGTAGTTTCAAATTAAGCATGATGTATGTCCATGAACAAACATCCGTTTAATTATTGTGATATAAAATTACAATATTGTGGCATATTGAACCTAACAAATAATATTAAGTTTTTTATATAATCAAAAGAATATCATATCAATCAAATAGAAAACAAAACTAATATTGCTCTTTCAATCATCCAAAAATACTCCCACATCAATATCCGAAAAGCCATGAAGTTGAAAATTCTTAGAATAATCATGTAATAGCACACTGGAGACAACAACTCGAATATATCGAAGAATTTTTTTGGTGGCATTCATTCCTATATATATGGACCAACCAATCCAACTCTAAAAAGTGTCTTCAGCCTTATGCATGCCAAGTATCTTAAGCAACAAATTAAGCTTTTGAAGATGATAGGATCCATCATATTACCTTCATCATGGTTGGATAGTTTTACTCTCTAATCAATGGGGCGCCTATTGCCTTATCGGCTTCATCTTCAATGTTTAGTTAACCAACTTGGCAAAAACATTTTTGTGGCATAAAATACATTTTTACATTATTTTTACTTCCAAGTCAAGTAAATCATTAGCCCCAAGTCAATCATCTCAATTTCCTAGTTCATACTTTGTTTGAATTCATTAATTTAAGTTTAGTTCTTGTAAAAATTATAGCAACCAAATGAGGTTTCAATAAAGATATCCCTCTCTCTCTCTTTTAAATATAAAGCAAATATTGCATATATATATATATATATATATGAACTTAAACTAAGCTGCAAAGCTGGAATGAGACTATTCCATGCTTGAGGGGCTTTCTTCCAGCCATATATAGACTAGGGTTACTCAACATAAACCTCTTCTTCAAAATAAAAATTTAACAAAACAAATTTGATATTCATTAGATTAATACTGATTTGAACCAACAGTAGAAATTAGAAACCTGATAGTTTCCATACATGCTATAAAAGTAAGGACCTCATTCTAATCAATGTCCGACAATTGCTTATAGCATTTAGCAACCAATCTAGCTTAATATTTCTCATATTCTCCCTAAGCATTTCCTCTTAACCTTTAAAAACCAATTTACACCAATGGGTTTACGTCCTTTGGGAAGTGTGATAAGCTCCTAAGGAGCATCTTTAATCTCATCATTCACACCTTACTATGATGCAAAAAAGAATAGATTTACATTACCACCGGCAAAAGGTGATCAACTATCGGTTGTAGTCTTCTTGACATATCAAGTCAAGAGGGCGAGGCTCCGGGGAAAGGGATTTTTTTTCATTTCTCAATTATTTTTCTTTCATAACTTCTTTGTAGAAATTGACTCTAGGTAGCCACAAGACAAATAATATTAAGTTCATTGGACCTCATAAATCTCTTGCAGACTTTTGGTTCTATGATGACATGAACCATTTTCAGAAGTTGCAGAAAATAGTAGTGGCGTTAGCTTGAGTGTAGAATTCTACATCTCAACTCACGTGTAGTTAATTATAAAATGGAATCGAAGAACTAGTCACTTCTGCATCAAGCTTTGCTCTTATTTGGCCTAAAACATAGGCATAAACAAGGAACCAAAAATTTTTAAGTGTGAGATACTTTCCCTCCTTCATGTTTCTTGTGGAGTCATTTATATTCTTTATGGGACATCTATTACGCAAGTAGACCGCATGACAACCCACAGCTTTAGCCCAAAATCCTTTAAGATTCACGCTATTTAGCATGCCACAAACTATAACAACAATGGTTTAATTTTTCTTAACAATAACATTTTGTAATGTTAGATATGGTGGCTATCAAAGGTCCTTGAATATAGCTTCAAACAATAATCTTTAAAGATTTGTGCAGTGCTCTTTCACGATCAGAATATAGCCACTTCAATTTTCCACCATAGCCTTTAGTTTTTCAAGGAAATGGAAGGCTTGTAGTTTCCCCTGAAAATTGTGATTTTCTGCTATGACCATTAATAAACATTGGCAAATAAAAATTCCTTCTTAATGACACTAGAGTAATGCTATAATATTTCCATATTATAAAGCTTTTCCGGATAAGTTGTGTCATAGTTGCTTGCAAGGAATGCATCATTCACACAATTGTTATGGGGAGTTGATATGTGATAATCCTTACATCATTTGCTTGTTTAGTAATTGATTAAGATCCTAATGGTGCCTAATCCAAGTGCCATATCTAGGAAGTACCATTGGTACAAGTCTACAAACATTTAGCACCAACATGCTTGATATTTAATAAAGCATTAGCTTGCAAGTAATTTAAACATAAGCAAGCAAATTATCATTTTTTTATGCCTAAAGAAGTTCTCTCTTAAATGGATATTATGAGCCTTTCTACATAATTTGTGCATGCTCAAAATATTACATGTCGTTCTTGATGTATAATAAACATTTAAAATAAAATGGTGACTTTGATTGCTTAATTATATTAGAATTGTAACTTACCTTCACTAGCAATTAGAAAAATTCACCAAGAGAACTTATCCATCAATGGATTGGTTCATTGCTAAATTTGACTTTTGACAACTTAATTAATCTTTATGCAAATAATTTAAGGCATAACAACCAAGCTTCTTACAATTATAGCATTGAATCTTTGAATTATCATACCTTATAAAATTTTCTTGCAAGTTCACTTCAAGGACTTTGTGAGATCTATTCAGATTATTATAAACTATGCTTCCGTGACCACATCCGCAGCTTCTCCCTTAGCTACAATCACTCAACCTTTGACTTTTGTTGTTCTTTATTTCAATTTTGTCCTATGATGTACAATCAGGAGCTCAAGGCTCAGATAATCACCTTATTTTGTGTTACCAAAAGGAAGCTTCTGTTGATATCCCAAAGAGTGACTAAGCTCCAACAAGCCACCAGAGATGCCAAATTCCCCACCCCCCTGCCTCCGAGGATGCCAAATCCACCCACCCACCCCGACTTCATAGAGAACAATGAGAGCTCTTGAAAGTACTTCAAAAAATAATTTTATTGTCCTAAAGTTTCCCAACTCGCATGATCATCTAAGGTGACTAAGGTCAGTCCCAACCAAAAATATAAAGGGGAAAGAGGGTGACGGATGCGATAGTAACCTAACTTCTTGTTTACCAAAAAATACCTAAATCACTTCAAGCAAGAATTGAAAACCAAACGCCCCCGCCCTTAACTTAGTTGGTTATAAAGAGGATGGAGAGGTCATAAATTTTTTGAATCTTAAAAGTTTTGAAATCTCGAGACATACCATAGCTCTATAGAAAAAAATTATGGTGTATATCTTTTGATAAGATAGTCCATTAAGTTAATATTTCATTATTTTCGCACTTTTTACCTCCTACTCTTTCATCTATCCTCACTCTTTTTCATTGGCATTGTTGGCTGGGTAATCTTCCTCTTTGCAACTTCAGAATTACACCACTGATTCTTTGATTTTCTTCAAATTTCAGTTGGAATGCATGGGATATGGGTGAATACTATCACGCATCAGCTCCATCCTCTACTAATAATCAATGTTCTTGCACCACTGAGTAAATTTATTGGAATATTTAAGGTTCTAACCCCATTTATATTCATTTGGGCTATCGTTATTAAGTCACCTTCATTGATTGCTTTTAAATGATTATATGATTTTACTTAAATTTCACTCTGAGATCACTCATGTATTTCAAAGTTTTAATCAAGAAAAACATATCAATTGTTCACATTAGTAAAAATAATAGAGTTGATATTTGATGTAGTAGGGTCATGCAAGGATGATTAACTTAGGGAGTTGCACATTTAATTTTAGAATCCCAATAATCATGACTTTATATTGATTTTAAACGACAAAAGAAAACATAGAGAGCAGTAAGACAAGCTTAGGCTAAATCACATGAATAGTAGTTAAGATCGTAAAATAGGCAATTTTAATCAAACAAAGCACACATGAATGTTTTTAATAATAAATCTCAATGCTAACAATAAGATTAACCACTAGGAGAGTCCACTCACTCAACTCTTGATGCGGACATCAGCACGAAGATCTGGCGCATCTATCACAGGAGGCGTCGTAAATCGACGGCTCTAATTTAAATTGTTATTTAAAATTCATTTTATGAATTTTAGCTATTATTTTATGTTATTTCCTGTTTTACCCCTAGGTTAGTTTATTTGAGTGTTATGGCCCAAGGGACATTTTTGTAATTTTTTTATTTTCTCATGTTATGGCTTATATATAGGGCCTTAAGCTATTGTAATAGGAGGGTTAATTTGATATGAAAATTTTGTATTTTCCACACTTGTGTTCTTCTTGAGAGAGGACGAGAGTGAGATTTCTATGAGAGAAATCGAGAGTTTCACCAGCCGCAGGATGGGTCCGGGCTCGTGACGTGAAGTCCCTTGGAGAAGGGCAAACGAATCACCCGTCAGTCTTCGGAAGAGTCCAAGGCTCGCGGTTTATATTTTATCTTCTATCTTTTGCTCTTATCTTTTGGTTTGTGTACTCTTTGTTGATTTATCATTCATTTTTTTGGAAAGTTACTATATGAATTTTATTTGAATTTCAAATTCAAAGAGGGTTTAATTATTTCTTTCCTAAACTCCACACCCCAATTAAGTAATCACAATTAAAGCATTAACACTCCCTTTCCATCCTTGCATGGCCGGCCCCCTCCTCCTCTCTCCAATCCAATCAATCCATATTAATTCCCCAATTAAGCATTCATGGCCTCTTAATTTGAAATCAATTTTCAAATTAAGCCCACCAATCTCCTTGGCATTAATTCTTATTTCCTCCATCACTCTCCTAGCCGTAACTTTCAAGGCCCCACAAATCCCAGCAAATTTCTCTTGCCAGACGAAATTTTCAAATCCTAAAGCCATTAATTACTTTCCAAAATCTTCTTTGGCAAAGATTTCCCAAGCCCACCACTGCTAGCCGAATCCTCTCAAGGGAATTCAATTCCTTTCCTTACCAGTTCTACCCGCCCCCTCTCAATTTTGAAAACCAAAAATCTTTCCACCTTTAATTTTGAAAACCGAAAATTAATTCCCTCCTCCCGTGAAGCATTCCTTCTACTTGGAACATTTATTCCCCACCTAATTTCTAAAGCCGTTTCCTCATCTGTTTCCTCTACCTCCTCAGCAAAAATTTGAGAATTTTTTTTGGAAACCTGAGGTTGTTTTTCAACCCGTATTACTTGAATTTGAGATCTCCTTCTCAGGTTTTAGAAAGGAAACCTGAAGTAATTCTTAGAATACTCTCTCCTCTTCTTTACTCTAGAGAGCTCCCCCATCTTAACAGCCTTGAGTTGGAATTTATTTTGGGATTAAAAGTCCTGCTGCTGGCCGACTCTTCCAAGTCCATCACGTGGGAATTCCTCCACTAGAAGCTCTCCAAGTTCCTAAGCAAAGCCGGCGACCCCGTTCTACATCAACTCTTTAATTCACTAGGCTTTAGCGGAGAAAAGATTATTATGAGTCAAGTTACAACCACCTTCGAGAAATAAACTAGGAACATACAAGAGTTGGTGAGGAGTTCACCCATAGAAGAAGATGTGGAGTCCCGCTGGTGGTTGGGGTGTTGGGAAAGTAGTGGACAGCTATTTGATATTTCTGGCTATCTCAAACAGCCCTCGGGAGTCTCTCCAAATGGCGGGACAGCAAAGAACAAGTGTCAAATTTTCTGGACAGCAGCCTCGGTGGAGTGGACAGTAGTCTGGACTTGCGGGGAACTCTGGACATCAAGTTTCTTTCTTCTAGAATTCTGGACAGTAACTCAATAAGGGAAAATCTGAACTTTGTTGATCGGTTGGAAGGGGAAGAGGATGGTGTAAGGGCTTTAAAAGCTTCCCTAAAGATCTTCTCTTCCTGTGGAAATAATTGTGAAGGCTAGGGAAGAGAAAGGGGGTGGGTAAGGACAAAAGGGGAGGGGCTGTCCGGTGGCATTAGGAGGGAGAGAGAGAGAGAGGAAGAGGTGGTGGTTTAATTGCTTGCCTAGTCATTAATGTTCAATTAAGATGGATTGGAGGGAATTAGGCTCAATTTGAATTTGAATGGGGGCTTAATTTGGAGAGTTAATAAGGGAGTAATAATGGCTAGAATTAATGAGAGAGAGGGATGAGTGGGCCGGCCTATAGGGAGGTTGGGGGGTGGTGGGAACTGTGTCCACATTCAATGAGTGTGGACACGCAATGAATTGTAATTAATGACTAAATTTGAGAATTAATCTCAGATTTAGGGTGATGGAGGGATATTTCCTTCAAGGCTTAGGCATAAACAGAAAGCATTTGAAATTCAAATTATTTTGAATTTGAATTCAAATCCTTTCCTAAAATACAATGAGACAAATAAGGAAAGAAGTAATGGGGAGGTTAATGGGAAATTCAAGGGGAGGGAGATGGGGAGGCCAGCGGGTTGGGGTCTAGTGGAGGAGGGCTGGCGAGGAGAGGTGGTGGGGGTATGCCACGGGAGAGGGAGAGGTGGCCGGCGGCATGGGGGTGGAGATGGGGACGGGCCGTGGTGGAGATGGTGGCTTTGGGAGGGGCGGCCGGCGGCTGGTAGGCCAAGGCAGCCGACAGGTTGGGGGAAACAGGGACTTGAGGTGGTGGAATTTGGGAGAGAATTTGGGGGGAGGATGGCCCGTGGTGGAAGCTATGAAAGTAGACGGGTGGGGAGGGAATTCGATGCAAGAAGAAAAATAAAAGAAAAAAGGAAAGATAAGAGAATCGCGAACCTTGGAATCCACCAAGATTGACGGGTATTGCTTTTGCCCCACTTGGGCCTCTCATCTCACGAACTCACTAAGAGATCATCCCAAGAGAGAAAGCTTAGAACTCACAAAGAGATCCATAAGCACAAGTTGAAAATTTCATATTAATCATCATCCTTCAATACAAGAAAGCTGGCCTATGAATAGGTCTCATGAAAAGAAAAATAGCAAAGACTAAAATGTCCTTTGGGCTACAACACCACTTGATCACTCCTAAGGGTAAAATGAAAAAAAATATTAATAACTAGTACAGAAGATATCAAAAATAAAATAAACTCTAAATCGCAGCTGTTGATCTCCTGATGTCCTCATCAAGATTGCTTTATAATTAATGCAATCTTTTTTTCATATATGTTTTGCCAATGTATTACTCGTCAGATTTCCTACCCTTATACTTCGCAATGGAATTGTATTGCTGAATGCAAAAAAAATGTCACCTTCTTGATGTTGTCAGGATATTAACATTTTCCGTAGATACTCTTAATAATCTTTAAGAAATGTTCTCTTAACTGGATGTTATCTCATCAATTGAATCACTGACAACTCACCCATCTCCGCTCTTTATCTAGAAAATATTTTTTCCTTACACAAAAGGTCATTGGCTGTAAATCTTAGGTTCATTTGTTTCGATGGAAGACAAACTATCTCGGGTTATATCAACCTCAAGTACTATTGCCCTAGTTTCAAGCCTAAACTTCATATGAATTCTTTTGTCTATAGTCATCAATCAAGGTTGGATTATGCTATAAATGGATGTAAGTAATGTTTTCCTATATTGTGACCTACAAGAAGTCATCCATATGGAGCAACATCTCGGGTATGTTGCTCAAATGGAGAACGATAGTGTCTACTCATGGAGGCTATCCATAACCTTAAACAGAGTTAATGACCTTGGTTTGACAAACTTTACAAAGTCCTAGTAAAGTTGATTATCAAGACAGCACTACAAATCCTTTATCTTCATCCAATATACCCCTATAGGATCTTTCACACTATTTATTTTTGTTGAAAAAATCTTACTAACTAGAAATGACCATGACTACATTTTTGAGGTTAAACAATTTCAGATGGTCAAAGTGCTTTCTAAGAAGTAAGAAAAATGAGTCTCCTTGGAATATCTCTTTCCCTTTTAGGATATTTTGGTTTCCTTGTTACGGAGCTTATAACTCTATGGCATGACAATTGTACTAACATCATTGCCAACAATCTTAGTTTTCATGAGCAAAATAAACATCTCAAAGCGGATTGTTATTTTATATAGAATGTTGTGATTTCCAAGAAAACTCCCATCCAATTAATTTTCCCGGTATATATTATCAATGAAAAATATCAAAGAGCAATAACAAATTTAAAAATCTTTCAAGTGAAAGCAATTATTACTCTTTAACTCGTTATTGTTAGGATGGCTGCAATCTAAAAGAAATTAGTATTGGGAGATTAAAAAAACCAACAAAATTAAAATCAAATTAAAGAATGAAGCCAAAACCAAAAAAAAACATATCATTCAACAGAACTAAATATGTTTGGTCAGGAATAAAAATGAGAAAAAGCCAAATTTAGACTAATGGAGAAAATCTTATGCACTGCATTTGTAGGTTCAGAAGATTCAGAAATACTCAACCACTTTAGATTTCCGGTACCCTTGCAATTAGAGTGGACATAGGGTATTACATAAGAGATTTTCAACCTTGACATATTTATGCATTCAAACTTGTCAGGTTCCCATCCAATCTTTGAAGTGAACAACACATTATCTTTCATATAATATTTACCTGGAAAGTATGCAGGAGAGAGGAGAAATGTCGTTGCTCTGCTACTGCACTAGTATGTTTCTCCTTAAGAGATTCGCACGCTTTCTGCTCAGCAAGGAGACCCCGCTCTGCTTTCTCTAACTTCTGCCATACCGATTAAAAGAAGAGCATAACTAAGGAAGATTATGAAAATGGAACAAAAATAACTCCTGAATTCATGTGGCAGCATTAGAAGAAAATAAAGAAAAATCATGTTTAAAAAAAAACTAAAATAGTGAGAAAGAAAAGCATGATGGCTGATTTGGTTAGAGAAATTCATGGCATAATCGGAAATATAAACTTTTCGAAGAAATCATAATGCTAAAAGTACACTAAAAAAACACAACCTAACCATATCTGATGAGTTTGCAACAATGCAAACACAAGATTAACGCAAACCACAGGAAAAAAAAAAACAAAGACATAAAAATTCAAATCATTTCAAAATCATGTCTAATTCATGTTTAAAGTTAATACCTGTCAGTAGACTCTCATGGCCTCACAGTATACCCCAAAGGAACACACTAACATTACAACAACAACATCAAGCCTTTATCCCACTATGTGGGGTCGGCTACAAGAATCCTTTTTCTCCATTGTGTCCTATTAAAAGTCAAATTCTCGTCTAAATCTAATAAAGAAAGGTCATTCCTAATATTTTCTAACCAAGTCTTTTTAGGTCTACCCCTACCTTTCTTAACATAAGTCAAATCTAATACCTCTACTCTCCTAACCGGGTCATCGCAAGACCGCCGTTTTATGTGACCAAATCATCTAAGGCGACTCTCTCTAATCTTATCTTCTACTGAACACACTAACATTAAGAAAAATAAATGTGTTGATCTCAACGAATGCACCACAAGTTTAAAGCAGGATAAGCCCAAGGGTCGATCAGATTAAATTAGTCCTCAATCTTAAAAAGGTCTTTATATATCAACATGTTGCGACCCACTCAGGCCATTCACTTTGATCGAAACCAAAAAATATAGAAGGTAAGAAGTTGAGTAGCAAAAGACATTTTCCCTGTGAGAGAGCATGAGAAGAGGATAGGGGAGTCTTTGTGCTCGAGTGAGAGTCCAAACCACTTGGGCCTTGGGGGGGGGAGAGAATGTGAAGTTGAGTGAGATTTTCTTTAAGGGTGTCAATGGGTGTGAGGGGTTTCACATGGTTGTTTTCAAACAGTCTGCACAATGTGGTCCTCTGTATTGTGGTGTTGGAGCTCTTGGACAAGAGATCTGGGAAGTCTTTGAGCGAAAGACTTACTAGTCGAGTAGACTAGAGGACGGCATCTCCGACAGGCCAGGAGGTGGAAGGAGGTATGGCATCTCCGCCGTAGCATGGAGACGAAGGAGGTAGCGGCATCTCCACCAAGCCATGAGACAAAATGAGGGAGCCGCATCTCCGCCGTAGCGAGGAGCTGAAGGAGGGACAACATATCCTCCGGGCCGGGAGGAGAAGGGAGAGTCTTCGGGGTGTGAAGAGTCTGTAAATGTTACTCTCCACCTGGTAAGAGAGAAGGGTTTCTCCACCTGGCTGAATGTCAAAGGTCGATTCGACCAAACTACTATAAATCTGATATGCATATTCTTACTTTCCTACACCTACTGATGCGGACATCGGTACGAAGACTTGGCGCATCTATCACAGGCGGCGGCGTAAATCGACGGCCATTATTTAAACCTTCAATTATGATTTATTTTTCTGAATTTTAGTTCTTAATTAATGTATTTCTTGCTTTACCCCTAGGATAGTTTATGTGAGTGTTATGGCCCAAGGGGCAATTTTGTAATTTTTGATTTTTCTCATGTTGTGGCCTATATATAGAGTCTTAAGCTATTGTAAAAGGGATGAAGAATTGATGTTAAAAATTTGTGTCCACACTTGTGTTCTTGTGAGAGAGCGTTAGTGAGATTTCTCGCAGGTTTTAATTGTTTTTTCCATCGTCTTCCTCCTCCCCATCTCCGTTTTGGCCGCCGGATATTCACCTCCACCCGAGACCCTCATCCCCTCTCCACCTCACGACTAATCCCCCATACCCGAACCCATGCCGCCGGCTCCACCCCATTAGCCGCTGGCCGAACCTTCCTCTCCACCCCCTTTTGGATTTCCTAATTTGGTTGGGTTAATTTAGGGAATGATTTGAATTTGAAATTATTAAAATTCGAATTTCAAATTCTTTCCTAATTTAGTTCATTTATTTTTGGAAATTGCTTTATTGAAATCAATTTGAAATTAAATTCAAAATCTGATTTATTGCCTCACTTTCATAACTCTTAATTTAAATTCATTTGAATTCTAAATTCAATTAAATTTTAAATTCAAATCTAAGAGCATTAAAACACCGCATTCAATGCCCCTCACAGCCTTATTACTGCTGCCGTCCATCACTCTTGGGCTTGGATTAGGAAACTCTTCCTAATTCCTAATGTCTCTATTTAGAAATAACTCCACCTCTTGTTAGCTGAAACGTTTAAAGCCAACCCCTTTAATTGGTTTCCAAAATCTGAGAATAAACATTAGGAAATATTTCCCTATTTCCCTCCCAGTTTACCGCCTCCCTTTACTTAAAATTCCCAAAATCTGTCCGCGGGACAGTGCTCATTTTTTGGGAAGATTTGAAGAGCAAATCTGCTGCTGCTGGCCGAATTTTGCCAAGCCTCTCAAATTAATTCTCTTCCATTAAATCCTCTCCAAACTCCACCCACACAGCAGGCCGAATTTTCCCAAGGCTTCACCATGGGTTGCCGTTCTTCCCAATCAGCCTTAAATCCTCCCTTAAGTTTTCAACCCAACTCTTCCTTCCCAATCAGCCTTAAATCCTCTCAGGTTTTTTTTAATTTTTGGTGGAAATCTGAGGCTGTTTTCAGAATTTAAGAGAAGAGGTGTGGAGCTTGAAACCTCTCTCCTCCCAAGAGAAAATCTGAGATTCTTTTCAGGTTTTGGGCAAAGAAGTCCGAATTTCCTTCAGATTTTGGAGAGGTGGTCCTCTCTCTAGCAAAGCCATTTTCCGTTCTACATCACCTACTTTCTAACCTTTACTTTAAGCACTTTAGTTTATTTGATTGATCTTTGGAAAGTTATGATTTAATTTTTTTCTCATTGAAATCTTGGTTGAAAGATAAAAACAAAAACAAAATGAATATTTGAAAAACAAAATATTTATTTCTTATTTTTTGTTTGAAATTTTTTCTAAAAGCTATTGCATGTTTCTCTAATTTGTTTTTAAGATAAGAAAAGTTTTTTAAAATACTAATTCACCCCCTCTTGATGCATCATAGCACTTTTAAAAACTCTCCCAAATACGGAGAGGTTGGGGCGCAATTTTATAAAGCGCATATTATTAGTTGAACAAAGTTTCGCCAAAACCATCTAAAAGATGCAAAATCTTCTGAAAATACAGATTGTTTTGCAACAAAATATTTTAATGGAGAAACATCATTAGCAACATCACTAGTAAAAGAAGCATAGGTGATGAGGACATCGATCAGAGGTTCAAATATGTGTATCGCCGGAAGCATCGCAGATCGACGACCACGATTCAGGGTTTATATTTTTAAATATTTATGCATTTTATTTTCTTTGAGTCTTCGTATTGTACCCCTATTATGAGTTGAGTCATGTTGTAGCCCTGAGGGCAATTTAGTCTTTGTTTCTTCTTTTATGTTGAGACCTATATATAGGTCATTTCTATTGTAATGAGGATGATGAATTTTGAGTAAAATTTTGTTATTGTCTTCTTCTTCATCTTGTGTGTGCACTAGAGAGGAGAGAGAGAGAGAGAGAGAGAGCCCGAGGTAAGGGCAAGCGCAATACCCATCAGTCATCGGAAGAGTCCGTGACTCGTGGCCTTCCCCCGTCATCTCCGTTCTTCCTTGTTTCCCCCAACCGCCGGCTCTATCTCTCCCCTGAGCCGCAGGCCACACTTCACTCCTTTCATCCCTTACAATATTCCACCTCCTAGCTTCCCAATTCAAATCCTACCATCATCAAGATCCACCTCAACCCGACAGCAAAGTCTTTCCCCTTCTTTGGCCGCCGACCACCTTCATGATCCAAGTCATTATGATGAATCCAATCCTCATAATGGCTCCATAATTTGGGTTCTTGCAATAAAGGGAGAATTTAGTTATTTGGAATTTGAAATTCAAAATTTGACATTCAAAACTTTCCATATTCGCAAAAGTCCAAATAAGGAAAGTTTTGAAATTGAATCTTATTCAAATTTCATGAAAAGTGGATTTATTAATTTTCCCTCCTACTTGGCCTCAACTCATTTGGAAAGAAATTAACCACTCCCTAATCCCCTCCCTATCCATTGATGCTGCCGGCCATACAAAGGGGAAACTCCCACTTGGCTTCCAAATGAAACTCCTCCTCTCATTAATGGGATTTTCAAATTTCAATTTGATTCCCTCCAAAGTGTTCAAAATCTGAAATTAATTTCAGATTTGGAGCAAGCCTCTTTCTCCCCCATCTAACCTAATTCCCTCACCCCAAGCCACCCGTCCCCCCCCCTCTCTCTACCCCCCCCCCCCCCTCTCTCTACCTTGGCCGATCTCCTTGCTCCTTCCCTTGGAAGTTTTGAAGCCAAAATAAGAAGACGACGTCCTCTCATCTCCACTTCAATGACGTATGGCCGATCCCGAAGTTGATAGCGGATTCGTACTCGATGCCTACGGAGACATCTACATCGTTCGCTCACCATTCTTCGACGTCGGGTTTGGTTTTGACAACACCGTTGAAGATTACTTGAACCGAATCCTCCCCACCCTCTTGGACATCATCGACGATCAATTCTCGGACTACGAGTGGACCATCAACGGCCATCCACCCGTGCCACCTCCACCACCGTCGACCTTTCCGTGGATTAAGAGCATTGGCGTTGCGACCGTCCTCGTGGCTTCGTTGGGTGTGCTGAAGACCTTTCTCCGCTAAGCCGTATCTTGAGCACGAGTGAGCATGGTAACTCGTTGTGAACTTTCTAAATGTTAAACTAAAGAAACATAAAATCGTATTAAATAAAACTAGATCATAAATAATATTAATTAATTTAAGTTAATATTTTAACTAATTAATATAATAACTTGTATGTGGTCATGAAATCATACTTATTTTTATTTTAATTAATATTTTTATTAATAAATAAAAGTTAGTCGGACCAATAAAATAGTGCTACCAACATAAATTTTTTGAAATAATGACTTCTGTAAAATATTTGAGAATCTCTAACATAACAGTTTGGAGCTAACGTGGAAAATGGATTCTGTAAACTAATGGAGAATTTAAAACCCTAAACAAAAAGAATATCTTTAAAATAAAGCTATTAACCGTGGGATTCTTAGTACAACATATTTGTTTTCACTGTGATAATTTCTGATCTATCTTAAATTGTCCTAACTTCTAGCTTTGTAATTGCTTATCATAACAAAATTGACGATTGAGAGTCCTTTAATCTTGCTTAACGAAACATCAATCTTGAAAGTAGCAAGCTCCGTATTTCTTTAAATATTTCTTGTGCAATTCTTGTATGTTTCACATCAATAGGTTTATTTAAATATATATATAGAAAGATATATAAACCAAATCCAGGCAAAAAATGTTTAGGGATGCCACATTTTAAGCACAACACAAGACTAGTCTGCCTAGAAATACCAATTTTTAAAATAGAACCAAGACACTTACATGTTTGGCTCCCTTCACAATCACCTCCATCGAGTCCAGAAATTTATATCGACCGCTGGGAGTAGTCATGGCATCTTTAAACTAGCAACAAAGCGAATGAACAAAAATGTGGTAAGTCATATACGTCATGAGGACAGCACCTTATATAGGGAGCACAAAATCGGCAAGATAAGTAAAACTATTGATAGTGGTAAGATTCAATGCTTAGAAACTCAGACCCCATACAATCCAATTTCTTTTTCTCCATAAAATATTCCCTACAATATTGCACTGCATAGGTCCAATAAGCTAATAATTAAAAAAGACAAAAGGTGGAGACCTTCATGAGCAAAACTGATAAAATCCTGGGAGAGGGAGAATAAATTATACCAATCCGTTGGACATAATAAACAGTGAAGATAAATGATAAGACACCACCCGAATGCCCAAAAATGTAAAGTTTTGAGCAAGATCAAAAACAGGCGCTCCACTTCAAGGAGATTCCAGCACTATGTCAAGTTTGGCCAAGTAGGAAAACAAAAAAATCAAGTTATTACTCATGTTAATTGCAAATGTTATGCAGTAAATTACACCCGGTCCCTGAGGTTAAGGGGTAATTTCAAATTTGTTAACATTTTGAAAACCATATAATTGGGTTCCAGAATTTCATTATGAGCTTCAATGAGGTCGCTCTGTGGCAGTTACAATAAAAACTAAACTATATGTACTACTCTGAAGATCCACAATTAAATTGAAGCACATAAGTGAGAGTTAAAAGAACTAGGGACCTAATTATAGGGTTTTAAAGGTCTAGACTAGACCGCCTTGAAACAACCCTTTAACCTCAGGGACCCAAACTTAATCTACCTGAGATTATAATAAAATTATATGAGGGATACATGAATGAATGGTGTACTAAAGTCCTAGCTAAACCTAATTATATTTTGAATTCATCTGTTTGATTGACAAGTAGAAGTATACAGCTAAAAATTGATGGATGGCCTTCTGAGAAGCTGTGAAGTAGACGCAATCAGATTAGAGGCCGCCATGGAAGCCAAATCCCAATTATTAGGGAAGGGAACATTAATCAAAATTCATACTTCTAAAGCCACAAAGTTCATTAACAATTAAAATAATAAAATAGTAGGAGCTACAAACAAACACAGATGAGAGTGTTTATTAAAGATCTGTTTGGACAAACTTTTTAAAAGCTTTGTGATGGAATACCAACATAGACCAAGGACAAGACCACAAACTAGGGTATTGCATAAAAATTTGCATTCTTCATTATGCACAACTCACCAAACAAGAGCATGATTGTACCCTCATTCCACCAAAATCAATTCAAAATAAATGGAAATTTCAAATTGAATCCCTTGATGTGAGTATTAATGTCACCATAGAATAAAGGAGGGCCGATCTCACCATCTTCCTATTTTGGCTTAGTCGAATTCCCCTCTTTATGAAAGAATCTTTTTGTAAATTTTTTTGCTATTTTCGCTTCCTTTGCAGTATGGTGTGTCATCAATCCATGCATTAGTATTTTCTTGGCTCCAAGGGCTTTCTGAATGAGCCTTATGCTATTATAGGCTTGAAAAAGACCATAAATATCATTTGCTTTCTACTCTTCAGAATTATTAAAAAAATTTATATTTTGTTCAAGTAAATATGTGTGGAAAGGCTTAATGACTGTTCTACTTCTCAGTGAAGCTTGATGGATGATCCCTTGGGGCTTTCGTTATTCCTTAGTTGTTCCCTCCATCTCCTCCTCATCTTCCCAAAGAAACTCTCCCTCCCACAAGCTAGTCTTGGCTAACCCCTAAACCCTGCCTCCCTCAACGCCAAGAGCCCTACAACACCTCAAGACATCTCCTCTACATTCCCACACAACCCCCACAACTCCTCAAGGTCTTATATCTCCCCATTAACTGCTAAGATATCTAAGTCAAAAACCTAATAAGAAGACAAATTCCTAGTATAAGCATAACAACAACAACAACAACAATATCAAGCATTTATCCCTCTATGTGGGGTAAGCTACATGAATCGTGTTTCTCTACTATGTTGTGCCCTGTTAAGAGTTAAATTCTCATTTAAATCTAATAAAAAAAAGTCATTTTTAATCTTTTCTAACCAAGTCTTTTTAGGTCAACCTCTACCTTTCTTAACATAGGTCAAATCTAATATGTTTACTCTCCTAATGGGGTCATCGGAAGGCCGATGTTTTATGTATCCAAACCATCTAAGACGACTCCCTCTAATCTTATTTGTCACTGGAGCTACTCCAACCTTTTCAAGTATATACTTGTTTTGCATTCTATCTCTAAGAGTGAACCGACTCATCCACCTAAGCATCCTCATTTCTGCAACGCATAACTTAATTTTATGCTTGTCTATTAATGGCCAACATTCTACATCATAAATCATTGCAAGTTTCACCAACATCTTATAGAATTTTCCCTTAAGTTTGAGAGATATTTCTCTAGCACACAACAAGCCTGGTGCATTCCTCCACTTCAACCATCCAACTTAAATTCTATAATAATATCCACATTTATTTCACCATCACTTTGAATAACATACTCAAGATATCTAAACCGTGTACTCTTATTAATGACTTGATCGCCCAAAATCACAATCTCCCCTTTAGATCTAATACTACTAAAATTACACTCCTTGTATTTGGTTGTAGATCTACTCATACGAAAACCTTTAGACTCTCTCTAGTCTTATCAACAAGAAGGATATCATCAACAAAAAGCATAAACCAAGATACATCCTCTTGCAAATGTTTAGTAAGAACATCCATAACTAAAGCAAAAAAGATATGGGCTTAAAGCTGATCTTTGATATAATCCAACTGAAATAGGAAAGTACTTGGCCAAACCATCTTATATTTGAACACAGGTAACAACTCCTACATATATATCCTTAATGATTTGAATATAAGCATTATTAACTCTTTCTTTTTTTAGAACTCTCCAAAGCTCTTCTATTGGAACTTCACCATATTCGTTGTCTAAATCAATAAATATCAAATGTAAATCCTCCTTGCTTTCTCTATACTTCTCCACCTTACCTCTCAATAAATGAAGCTTCCATAGTAGACCAACCCGGTATGAATCCAAATTGATTTTGAGAAACATTAGTATCACATCATAACCTATGCTCAATAACTCTCTCCCATAATTTTAATGTATGACAAATTAACTTAATTCCTCTATAATTCACACATTCTTGTGCTTGACCTTTATTCTTAAAAATATGAATCAACACACTTTCTCCACTCATTTGCCATATTTTTAGTCTTTAAAATAATATTGAAATTTTTCGTAAGCCAATAAACTCCTTCATTTCCTAAGCATCTCCACACCTCTACAGGAATATTATCATGTCCAACACTTTTTTCATACTTCATTTTTTTTAAAGTCTCTCTAACTTCAGTTTTATTAATATGACAATAAAATTAAAAATCACTATTTTCATTGAGGGTGTTAAGGTCATTAAATTCAATTGTATTCTCATAATTTTCATTGAAAATTTTATAAAAATATCCCATCCACCTTTGTTGAATATTCTCTTCTAATAAAAGTATTTTTTATCCTCATATTTAATGCACTTAACTTGAACTAGATTCTTACTTCTATCTCTTTGCTTTGCTAATTTATGCATACATCATTTGTCCAACTTAGTATATAATCTATTATATAAATCATTAAAAGCTATATTTTTTACAACGCATATTGCTTTCTTAAACTCCTTACATGACCCCTTATAACTTCTCAATTTTTCAAGATTTTAGATCTAAAATAATTTCTATAACAAAGCTTCTTATTTTTTATTTTTTTCTTAACATTTTGATTTCACCCTTAACTATTTTTACTATTATGAGTTTTTCCTTTTACTCCAACCACATCATTTACAACATGCTAAATATCACTAACTATTTTTTTCACATAATATTAGCTTTCTTATGCACAGTCAAAATCTTAATATCTTGAATCTTACTTAGATAATATTTTATATTATTCTTCATATTACGCCCCTTCATCTTAAAATTCAAAATTAATAAGCGGTGCCAGGTACATAAACATTCACTAGAAAATAACTTTACAATTTTTGCAATCTAAATGATCTATTTTTCTTGTAAAATAATAATCAATCTGAGTTTTATTATATCCATTCTTATAAATGATGATATGCTCATCTCTTTTCTTAAATAAGATATTAATAATTACAAAATCATAAGCTAGAACAAAATCTAATATGTTTCTACCACCTTCATTAATCCCCACAAACTCATAGCCACCATGAATATTTTTAAAATCTTCTATTACTCCAATATATCAATTTAAATCTTCTCCAATAAAAACTTTTTCTTCAAGACATCATTTGCATTAATTATAAGTCATCCCAAAATTTTAATTTTGAACACATATACAAACCTACTTAAGGAGCATAAGCACTTATAATATTAATAATTTTAGCATCAACAATAATTTTTAAAGCTATAATTCTATCTTCAATTATGTTAATTTCTAAAACATTACACTTCAAACTCTTATTTATAATCGCACCTATATCATTTCTAATATGACTCCTACTTGAATATTATAGTTTAAATCCTAAACTATCAATCTCTTTAGCCTTCTCTCCAACTCACTTAGTTTCCTAAATACCTAAAATATTTATCTTGATGTAGAACGGGACTAGGAGAATTCAATCTTAGGAGAAATTCAGCCAGCAGTATGTTCAAATCCCAATTCTCCCCAAAGTGAATCAACGAAATCTGGAATTCACTTGATGATGCTTTCAAAAATTCTGAGAATAACTCTCAGGAAATCTGAAACATTTCAGATTTTTCTCAATAAATCTGAGAAGAATTTCAACAATCAATAAGCATAGGAAGGCACTATGAGGAGTAAGCGGTGTGGGCTGTGGGAGAGAGTGGGCTGGCGGGAATGGGAAGGAGGTGGGGAATTTTATTTCCGAATTCCACTGTCTGGATTTAGGAAATAAATTAGAATTAAAATAAGAATGAAAATTTTGGCCAAAACTCCAATTAAGAAACCTGTAAAGAGCTTGGCGGGATTATGGGGGAGAAATTAGGGAATTAATTCCTAATTTCTCTCAACAGATTTTGGAATTATTTCCAAAAAACTTTGAGTTAATGAAGGAGTTAATTAGGAGCATTAATTGGCTCTTAATTAAGCAAAGGAAGGGCCGGCCTAGGAGAGAGGAAGGAAGAGGGGTTTGATTTCAAATAAGTGGGCCCCAATTACTTAAGTGAATTAATCCTTAAATCTGAAATTAAATTTCAGATTTAAAGCTACGATTAATTCCTTAATTAAAGGAGGAAATTGAGGGGGCATTTAACTCCTAATTCAAATTTGAATTTGAATTGGAGAGTTAAAACCTTCCAAATGTGGATCAAACCCAATTATGAAAAATTTCAAATTTGAAATCCAAAATTTGTCATGGGTTTATGATTTCAATTGAGTCCTTTCCAAAAATAGGTGAGCTAAATTAGGAAAGAAATTTGAATTTCAAATTTTGAACAATTTGAATTTCAAATTAATTCCTAATATCATGCACTCCTAATTAGGAAATCCAAGGAGAGAGGGGAAAGGATGAGGCCGGCGGCTAGGGAGCCATGGCCGGCGGTTTGTGGTGGATCTTCGGGTGAGGTGGCCGGCGGCTTTTGGTGGAAATGGGGACAACGATGGTGGACGGAGGTAGAGGATGACGCAACAAGAAGGAACCAAAGAAAAACAAAGATAGAAACGAAAGATAGGAAAAAAAAACTGCGAGCCTCAGACTCTTCCGAAGACTGACGGGTGATGCTGCCCTTCTCCAAGGGACTTCAAATCACGAGCCCAGACCCATCCTGCGGCTGGTGAAACTCCGATTCCTTCCCATAGGAATCTCACTCTCGTCCTCTCTCAAAAAGAACAAAAGTGTGGAACACCAATTTTTAATATCAAATCTCCCTCTTACAATAGCTTAAGGCCCTATATATAGGCCATAACATGAGAAAATAAAAAAAAAATTACAAAAATTCCCCTTGGGTCATAACACTCAAATATACTAACCTAGTGGTAAAACAGGAAATAACATAAAAATAATAGCTAAAATTCATAAAATAAATTTTAAATAACAATTTAAATTAGAGACGTCGATTTACGACGCCTCCTGTGATAGATGTGTCAGATCTTCGTGCCGATGTCCGCATCATATCTTCTTATAAATCATAATATCTATTAATTCAATTAAATTACCTGTAAGAGAATTTATATTCTAAATTTCTATCCTAATTTTAATTTAATAGACTAGCTTCTTTGTCACATTTGTCCATGATGTTGAAACCCTTACTAATTTAACAATGCACCTGGGTATCGGAGCAGCAGCCCTTGCGCACTTTTCACTATATTTAGGCCATATGATGCTTCGCTTCCAAGGAACATATATGCATTAAAACAATGCAATAAAGGGCTCATGTCATGATTATTTGGCAAGTTTTATGCTGGTTATCAACTATCTAATGCAACCCTCCATTTTCCTCATCCAAAGCTTAGGACCTGACAATGACAGTGCTCTTGTTATAAACATAAGTTAAGAAAAAAATACAACTCTCCAAACAAAAATCCAGAACCCATAAAAACAACTACATCTCTTAACATCTTAAACATTTAATTTGGAGTTCCTTAACCTTTTCCTCATATGAAAATTTACTCTTTCAAAACAATAAGCTTTAACTCAAAATCTATCCAAAATCCAAATACCCCTTGTTCCATTTCCTACATAATTCCTCCACCATCAACCCAATGATCATCAATCAAGTTACTGCATCCACCGTAATATTCCTGTACACCTTACATCACTTTGCTTTCCAACACCCACCATAATTATGTTTGGCTATATCTTTCTTACTATTTTTCAAAAATTGCAGGAGGTAGCATTTTACAATTATATTTACTAAAGAGTGGTAGTTAAGAGGAAAAAACTGATAATACACACAATCGCTTCTAAAAAATCCACAACTATTCTACAACTACTTCCACAAACAGCAACACTGCCCCAAACAAACCAAGTGTACATTGAAATTTAAATTTACAGCAATTCAGTTTAAAGTGAATTAATGATATTGGAGTATTCTCTTCATGACCAGTTCCAAAAATTAAGATTAAATCAATATTGCATAAACACTTCATAGATTGTGTCTAACCAAAACTACATTTTTTTTATAAGAGGAATAGTGTTCAGATTTCAAAATATTGCAAACATTCAAAGAGTTAACCAAGGGAAAAATCAAAGAAATTTTTCATAATAAAGGAAGGTCTGGCACTCAATTTCTTAAAAGAATCAAAACATAGTGGAGCTCTAACCTTGTTTTTCAAGATGATCTCCTTCAAGTCCTCTTTCTTAAGCTTAAATTATTTTTCCAAATTAACTGGAAATATCTTTTATGACACTTGGCTTGTTATTTTTTGGGTGTAGTTGTCAGCATATTCTTTGCTTCCTGCCTTGTTTTCTCCTGATAGGCTGATATATGATACTAATTCACAATCAGCTTGTTTTCTATATTATTTAAGATAAACATTTAACATGTGTTACCTGCCATGGTTAGCAAACCGCACAGATGAATAATAGGACCAAATTTTGGAATTTGGGCAACCACTAATTTTAAGGGTTTCTAGGAAGTTATCAAAAACGGATATTTTCTAATTTACCACTAATTTAAGAATGTTTTGGGCTTATGAAAAGTGGCATAATCTTAGAAGAACTAAAGAAATTCACTCAAAATACAAGCCCGGTAAATCTCCTAAAGATAAATTTTCTTGTAAAATCCATTTCCTTCAAAAATGTCCAAAGATCAAATTTCTTGCAAAATCCATTTACTTCAAAACTGAAAAGATGATTTTCACTTCAAAGTTTTAGGCTTGTTCATAATTTACAAGCTTTCATTGGGTGTTCTAACAATCAAAAGTTTTTATGATCACAATTTAGTTTTTTATTCTATTGTTGTTAGAATTCTTATATGTTTTATTTCAAAATCTTTGTATTAGTTCTTTGTTAAGTTTATAAAGACTTGGTGAGATTTTACATTATAAACAATGTATTAAGTAGCACTCTTCCGTAAAATGAGTATTAGAGTTTCTCCACCGGCTCGAATGAAGGAGTTTGGTTTGCAATAGCAAATAGGTAGAGGAATCCCAACCCAGGTGGAGATTAGGCATAGATCTAGGCTGGTTGGGATCAAACCATATAAATTGCTTTGGGTGTTATTTCTATTATTTTTACTTGATTTTACTCACGATTGCAATATTAATTTCTGCACCAAGATTTCATTGGTTTAAAAATAAAAAATAAAAAGCAGCTACCCCCCACACACACACCTTTTCAAAGTGTGTAAAAACTATCCTTAAAAAATAAAGTGAACAATTTCCATTTTAGAAAAAATACAAAAGCAGCATGCATCTTGCTTATTATTAAGACTGGTTGTTTGGTTTAACGAATACCTGTAAATTAATTGAGTTCAGCAGGGACGCTTCTTTTAGCATTAGTTCTTTTATTTCCAGTAGGGCATTGTAGGTGGCATAGTGTCTACGAGTAAGATGATGCTTTTCCTACAAGTGAATAAGGATTATTAAATTATGTCGAGATTCAGTTTCAGTGAATCTTCAGCTAATAAAATCTCAAAAGATCAATACCTGAATTTGGGCATAAAGTTCTGAAAATCTTCTTTCATACCTAAATGGAAACAAAGAAAAAGTTAAATATTAAGGAATAAAATTGGAAGCAGTTTCAAGAGAACATGACATCAGCCTTTGAGTGGCAGCTGTGATGCCCTAGAAAAGTCATATCCATGAAAGATTTTTAATGCAACAAAGAGACTGATTGCTTGAGCTATCTCCCCCAGTACTATGGTTTAGCATTACTCTCCACAATCTTTTAGATAAAACCAGTTCCATTAATTTCTACGTTTATTTGAAACTTTTATGATAAAAGGTAAAAGGCTGCCTAGTTAGGTTTCCCTCCGATGCACAGCAGAGAGTTGGTGTACACCACCTTATTTTTCGAATTGCAAAGATATTATTTATGTGACTTAAGCACATGACCTCACCTCACTATTAAAATAAAAGTAACCCAACCATCACTCCTGGCCCTCCATCGAAAAATTGGATGTGGATATGCATGCAAAAGTTAATATGAACCATAGGCAAAGAAAAAGTGAAGTAAAAAAGGGAAAGAACATACTGGATCAATTCGGTCTGAACAGGTGCATCATCAAGTTGCCATCTAACTGACAAATTTTCCTTCATTTTAGTGGCAAGTTCCTAAAGGGGCAAGTACTCAAAAATATTAGCCTGCTTTTGAGAACTTCATTAAAAATCGTCATGATATGCATTCTAGCAAAACAGCAAGCAATATTGTAGACCATCAAATTCTATGATTGAAACGAGGTTTCGCTATTGAGGAAAGCAAAAAAGAAAATTGGTAAATTTCTATTGGCTATTTATTTATTTGTATTATTTATTTATGCATTTCTCCCTTTTTACCCTCACTTGAGGGAGTAGTCCTATGTAAGCCCTAGGGGCATGTTTGTCTTTTGAGTTTCTTTTGGTTTTTAGGCCTATATATAGAGGCCCATGCTATTGTATTATGATGATGGATGAATATTAAGAACAAATTTTTTACGCTTTGTTCTTGAGAGTTATGGAGTTATGGGAGTTCTTAGGAGAGTGGAAGTCCCTATGTGAGGGCAATGAAATACTCACCAGCCACAAGAAGCGTTCGGGTTTGTGGTTTTATCTCTTCCAAACTCTCTTTCCCAATTCCTCCTCCAAGCCGCCGGCCAACAACCTTTCTTCCTCCCAACTGTTGGCCTCCTCCCCATCTACACCCTAAACCACCGGCTTAATCCCTCCTCCCCCATTACACCACCGACCTCCTTCCATACCGCCGACCACAATTCCCCAAACCCCTAGCCGCCGGCCTAACCTATCCCCAACCCCCATCCCCATTCAATTAACCCATTAATGCTTTCATAATTTAGATTTTTCTAATTTGGAAGATCCTTCAATTCAAATTCAAACGAATTTGAATTTCAAAAACTTTCCAAAATTAAAACAACCCTATTTTAGGAACTCACCCAATCACAATCCCCTTGCCTCCAAAATTCAAACCTCCCATTATTACTTTCCTTTCTCTACACAACCTCTTTTGGAAAGCTTTAATTTCCATTATTCAATCAATTTTGAATTTTGAAATACTTCCTAAAATAGACAACCCATTTTAGGAAAGTCCTTAAATAAAGTCCAAATCAATTTCAATTTGGATTTTATTTAAATCCTTTTCCTCAATTAAAGGTCCTTGATTAGGCAAGCTTTTAACTCACCCCCCCCCCTCCAAAAAACCCTATGCCACCTCACCAAGCCGTCGGGCCCCTCCTTTTATCTCTCTCTCTCTCCCCACATTAACTCCCCTTCTAAATGCCTCAATCAAATCTTTCAATTAGGAATAATTTTTCTTTCCCTCCCTGATAATTTTCCTTTCCGAACCCGAACCCGACCCGCTTTGGGTCCGGGTCAACCCAAACCTGACCCGCTTTGGGTATGTTTTACTAAAAAAAATTTATTTAATTCAATTTATTTAAATCTAAATCAAATGAATGTAAGATTTGCTTCAATCAATTTAAAATAAATCAAACTTAATTTAATTTGGGCAACAATATTTATAATTTTTTAAAATATCATTTACTTATTTCATAACAATCTTTTAAAACCCTCCTAAATTAATTAAAAACGGATCAAACCGGATTGATTTCGGGTTACCAAGTCAACCCGAACCCGACCCGATTTTACAAATGGGTTGAAATCCCTAACCCGAACCCGACCCAGTTCGGGTTGACCCGAACCCGAAATTTTTGGGTCGGGTTTGGGTCTGGTTTTCGAGTCGGTTCAAATATTGGCACCCCTAGCCCAAACCCTAAAACCCTTCCCCTCCTCCAAGCCACCGGCCACAATAACCCCTCTTTTGCCTCTAAATTTCAAATCCTTAAATTGATGCTTTCCATTAACAACGCAGTTTAAATTAAGAATAATTTTACTCAGATTCCAATCTATTGGAATTTAAATTTTCTTTCCTAAAATAGGATGAGTTATATTAAGAAAGTCACTCCAATCTAGGCCTTTTAAATTTGAATTTAAATTGGAGAGATAATTTGTATTAAATTCTCTTTCCTAAGTTAAATTGACTTAAATTGGAAACTCAATAAAATCCCTTTATCTCCTCCAATCTTCTTTAATGCATGTGGGCCCCTCCCCTTCCCCTCTTAGCCACCTCTCTCCTCTAATTAGGAGGCCCATTAAAGCCCCCTAATTAAGCCATCAATTCCCTAATTACCACCGCCCTTTTGACTGAAATTAATTTCATAAATTTTGAATTTGTTTCCCTCCCAATTCAAAATCAAAGTTTATAAAATCATATTTTAAGTTCTTTAAAATCTGAAATTATTTTTCTAAAATAGATGGGTTAAGTTAGGAAAGGCCCCCACCTTTCAAATTAATTTAAATTTTAAAAAGGAGATACTCTAAATCTCCTTTCCTAATTTAAATTTCCAAACTTAGCAACCCCTCTTAATCACTCAATTAAATCCTCATCAAGGGGTCGGCCCACCCTTCCTCTCTCCTTTAATTGGAGAAGATTCAAATTTAAACTTTTCTCTCCTCTCCAAACATTAAAATCTGAAATTAAATTTTAAATTTTAGATTTTGAATTGCCCAATCATGGCTAGCTTGGTTCTACATCAAAAAGCAGGTAAATTTTAGATGAAAAAAATATCAACAAGAGATATAAATTCAAGAAAGTACATTCAAATAATATCTTCTCTTGTATTTTAGAAAAAAGTGAACTTAAAAAGAACGTACCGTCTTTAATGAATTTAACTTATTTGTAGAGTTTTTAATATGGCTATCCAAGTCAATAGGTTCACATTGTCTTCGGTTAAGATTTGAGATTTCGTCATCATTGATCAGCTTCTTGGACTCCAACCCAGATCCTTGCCTTTCTAGATCCTAAAACAACTTCCAAGTAAAGTATGTCATCGATAGAACCAATATGCGATTGACTGGTAAAAAACAAGCTAACGTTAATGTGATACAACAACAACAACATCAAGCCTTTGTCCCACTACGTGCATGAATCCTTTTTCGCCATAAAACGTTAATGTGATAAATTCAGCAAAATAACATCACATCATAAGCTAAAGTAAACTCCAATGATTGTAAGAAGGAATGGTAATGTCACAAAAAGGGGTGAGGTTCAATAAGAAAAATCTACATTCAGAAATTCAGTTGCTCCTGTAATTCAACCAATTTTTTAAAGCAACTCTACTGAATGCAATTGGTGCAACTCATGTGAAAGATAAATTTTTTTCTGCGCTTCTGCTGGATATGCAGGTAGTTATCGAATTAAAAATGTGCAAGTGTTAGAAGATTAACATTAAGAAATAACTTTTCTAAAGAACAAAAAGCCATTAGGACATGCCACCTGGACCAACAAGTTTGGCCAATAAAGAAAGTAGCTCCTCTATAGAAATTTTTAACTGGCAGACTTCTTTATCAAGCTGTTGTCTATCAGATTCACCATCCTGAATGCCATGCAAAAGATGGGAAGGAAAATCTATTAATAAAAAGCAAAAGATAATTTTTGCCATGCTACATTACTGAAGGGCACAATTCGAACAGAAATTGGAGAAGATATTTTCCCTAAAGAGTGATAATACAAGTTGTTCAGATTACTGAATTCTAGGAATCTGAGTCAAATAGGAAGATAATGCACAACAACACTGAACTGGGAAATTTATGAGTATTCTAATATATTCAATTGATGAATAAGCATGGCATCCGGTTAAAGGCACTAAGGGAAAACTTTTGAATAAATTATTGCTACTAAAATAATAATGACGTTAAGAAAACATCCAAAACTAGAATGGAAATAATAGTTGCTAGAGAACTGGGAAGTGATTCTTCTTCAAAAAGACATCTAAGATTATTAGATATTTAACTTTGAGCTCATGTGCTCCTAAGTCACTTCTAGAGTCATTAATGCTCGCCTCCCTATGAGACTTATGAATGATCATTCATACATATCAATAATATAATCTGTTATATGAAATATATTAAAAATATGGATGGACATTTCTCGTCCTAGGAACTGAATCAACACTCTCCACACTTTTAGATTTAATGTTATGACCATAAAATGAAGCATCAAAACACTTCAATTTCTTAAACATCGTTAAAACTAGTAGAGCATAAGATTTTTGAGAAATTTTAAGTTTGTTTAATGACTAATTGAATGTAATTTTCTCAATGGAAAGCTACAATTGCATAATTAGATAGTTGTGATTTCAATGTGTAAATGTCTTAGAAATAAATAAAAATGCTGGTTATACTTAGAGTGCATTAAGAGGACAGTCCTGGAAAAATGGCTATGTTGCCTCTAGTATATTTTGAAGGCCCATGGATCAAGTTTAAAAAAAAAAAAAAAAAATCTCTTTGCAATTGAAATGATAAGATTGTGCTATCAACCCCTCCCCAATTTCTATATTTAAATTGTATTTGATGGTTTTGATTAGTAAAATATATGGGTACAACCAGAATACTATGCTAGCTTCTCTATGCCATTCAATCATCATTTCATTACATATGCTTGTTGAAAGGTTGCATCTATATGAAACTAGATGAAACTCAATCCATACATAATTTTTGTCTTATTCGCAGAAAATGGTGCTACCATGAGCTTGAAGAATGTATAAAATGGTGAATCCAAAAATAAAATTAGTTGGAGAATGATCATCTTCTCCTTGGAGGAGAAAATTCCATCTCATAAATTATATACATGGTATTAATAACTATTGTATTGTTTTTAGTTACATCATAAATCATATATTATAAATTTTATTAAAATATATTATACAATAATATGATATTTCTTGTATGTACATAACAATTAGATCATATTAAAGAATAAACATTATAATATTTTTTTTAAATACTTATATCACAATTGTCATTAGCCATATCCCAATTATTTGGGATCATCTTTATAAATTCTTATTATCTATTCGACCATGTTAATTATGGTCATAGATGTCAATGGCGCAAAATATCGCGCGACATGACGCACGGCGCGATGCAGAAGTTCAAAATGGCGCGCGCTATTTGCAACCGTTCACATGATCTTAAAGGTAAAAATGAACATTTTGTGCCTCGTAACTGTGATATAAAATGTTTTAAATGTCAGGGCACGGGCCACATTGTTAGTCAATGTCCAAACAAGTGTCTCATGGTACTGAGAGACATGGAGAAGTGGAGACAAATGAAGAAAAAGATGGCACGGAAGAAAATCTTGCTGAACTGCTAGAAATTGAGGAATTCACTGTCCAAGGAGATCTGCTGATAGCAAGGAGAGTTCTTAATATGCAAGCCAAAGAAATGGAGGAAACGCAATGAGAGAACATTTTCCATACAAGGTGCTTTGTCAAGGATAAGGTATGTAGTTTAATTATTGATGCTGGTAGTTGTACTAATGTAGCTAGCACTACAATGGTCACAAAACTGAGATTATCCACACTTAAACATTCAAAATCATATAAATTACAATGGTTAAAAAATAGAGGGGTAAAGAAAAATAAACAAGTGTTAATTGCTTTTAAAATTGAAAAATATGAAGATGAAATTTTATGTGATATTCCTATGCAAGCCGGGCATCTATTTGTAGGTCGTCTTTGGCAATTTGATAGAAAGATTTTACAATATGATTTTTCTAATAAATATTCATTTCTTCTTAACCAATGACATGTTACTCTTGTGAGGTTAAAACAAGAACATGATAACAAAAAGAGGGAATTAACTTCAGGTTTGAAACAAATGCATGAAGAAAAATCATGTATTATTGCCAATAAAAGTGAAATCAAACAAGCCTTACAGCTTCGACAACCCCTCATATTAACTATGGATAAGAAAATTATTTGTGCACTAATGACTTGGTCGGAAACCTTCCGAGCAGCAGCATTATTTCTCTTTTGTAGGATTATGAACACGTGTTGTGCAATATTTGTGCCTCCTCTCTTTTGTAGGATTATGAAGACGTGTTGATCGGAAACCTTCAGAGCAGCGAGGGTTGTAAGAAGTTGCTGCCTCCTTGCCTAACGTCCTGCAATGCCACCCTACATCCTCGTCATCCTTCATCCCGGTGCCATGCAGTATTTGTGCCTTTCTTCCTGATGTTGAGCATGGAGATGGAGCTGGGGTTGAGAAAAAGAGGAAATTTTCCAAGAAGGGAATGAGGATTATAGTAGACAGAGGAATGTTTTCAATCAAATTGGGAGCTCTGATACATGGAAGACATCAGACAGACAATATCATTTGTTTGTTCTCAGAAGTATTTGTCTACTTCATATTGCACTAATAATTTGAAATGCTCCCTTTATGTAAAAATTTGGATTTGTTTAGCATGGACCTAATAGCTTCGTTTTGTTAATTGGAGTTGAATCCAGGTTTATCACTTTATCACTGTCTTTGGTTCTCTTAACATATTCCATTGCATTTGATCTTGTAATTTTCTTATTTTTTTATGATTTATTTATTAGCCTTATGCATTAGTTTCTGGATTGTCAAGTTATGCTAAAAGGTGAAGCATTTTTGTACAAACCCTGTAGCAAAATGACATGTCAGAGCATAGATTGCTCCAAAACATGTATATTTAAAAAATATATTCATACAAAAATTTAGATTATTAATTCAACCACAAAAAATGATGTCCTGAATTTATTTTGCAACCAATAAAGCAACCCTCAGCATCCAATTACATTTTTTAAGTTAAAACTGCATTTGAAATACATCTGTATTCTAAATGCTTGCAATCGAATGTCCCGTTAATGAATCTAACCAAATTCAGGATTTTAAATTAAAAAAAAAAACAAATAAATATAATGGAACTCGGAGGGATTTAGGGATTAAAGAACCAATAAGAAAATGCTTGGTCCTACTCCCTGGTGCTCTAAAAATACGAAAACAACCAAAAAAAGGTGCTCTATCATGTAATAAAACATTAAAAAAGGCATCATTCAATTAAAAACACTTCCAATCAATTTTAATAAGTTTCAATTGATCGCATAAGAGGTGGAGGTGAAAGCGCAAATAGAAACCCTAACCTGAAGCTACATATCAAAAGTATAGACTACTAAACTATTCAGACGAAAAAAAAAAAAGAAGTCGTTCCAAGTGCTAAAAAAAGAGCTGTGAGAAAATCATATAGTTCCATAATATAATATACTGAACGTCCGAAATCAAAATTAACAACCTGATGTTCATCAAGGAAGGAAGAAGAACTTTCAAGATCTTCATCACTGGAATCGCCAGCGGCGCCGCCAAGCCCAACTAATCCAGAAGACGGAGTGGTCGGGTAAATTATCGAAGAATGACCACAACTGTCAGGCACCGTCTCCGCACTGTCACCATCGACAGCTTCCGACATGATCTCTTAGTGCCCCTTGCCCGCCGAAAAAGGTAGGGGATTTTGGCTTTTTTTTATTTCCTTTATATGAAAATGCACAAGTGAAACACGAAACCACAACCTACCAGCAATTCTCTTCGGCAAACTGAAATTCTCGTGCGATCTCGGTTTCAACTTTTTTTTTTTTTTTTTTTTTTTTTTTTTTTTTTTTTTTTTTTTTGAAGAGATTCGTGACTTTATATTTCTAATTATGCAGGTCTGAAAAATATTGGACAATTACATTTTACATTGGAAAGGAGACTAATAGAAAAACTGTAAAATACGATAAAAAAACATATTTGTAATAGGAGTTTTTGTTCAATATTAAAATATAAATATTTAAACTCTTTAAACATCATATGAATTGTTACAATAATGTTTGAATCAAGTTTGACAAATTATGATCAAATATAGTTAGAGACTTGCTTGAATAATGCTTGTATAGGTTGAACAAGTTCTTACTATACCTTTTTATTTTACGCTCTCTATCTATTATGAATTGATTTAGGCTTCGTTCGAGACGGCTTTCTTACTGCAGCTTTTTAGTACAAAAATAAAAAATTTGATACTAGAAAGCTGTTTTATGAAGTAATAAGAAAGTAGTCCCAAATGAAGGCTTAGTTCAATTTATTTGATATGTATGTAGTGTTCACTCTAATCATATTTATAGAGAGGCATTTGACTGCATATAGAATTAGAGTTGTGATTGAATAACCCTTAAACATGTTAAACATCATATTAATCATCATAATCATATTTGAATTACATTTGAACCTAATTTATCAAATAACATATTATCAAATCTAGCTTGAAACTTACTCGAGCCATGCTTGTATAGGTTTGAATGAGGATGAATTATACACTTTTTATGTTGTGCTCTATATCATTTATGAAATCTATTCATTTGAGTTGGTTTGATATGCATGCAACACTCTAATTATGCCTATCGAGAAGCATTATAGTATTAGGATACATAGTGAGCTAGAGCTGTGATGGATAAAATTGTTAGAATGTTTGATGCTTTTGATCTCTTCATAAGATTTGAAGAAATTCTAGCTTTAATGAAGAATATTACACATAATCATATTCTACAATTTCTATGATATGAGGATGGATTTTGGTATAGCATTGATATATGTGAGCATCCTAATTACTGGCTAAATGGTAAGAGACTAGCTTTGGTTATAACACTCAACCAAGACATAAGAAGTATTGTTGTTGATGTGATTATACTCTTTTATATAGAAGTCTATAATTTATTTGTGATGATATTATATTGTAACAAAATTATAGTTTATTGTGTTAATTTGTTATGATTATACTTTATTCTCACAAAATTATAGCATGTTGTATTATACATGTTGCAATTGTATTTTGGCGTATAACGGTTTGTTGTCATAGGTTATTCTGTCATGCTCTTGAATCTATTTTAAAAAAATTAATTTTTTTTCTTTTATAATAACAACAATCAAAGCTATCTAATTTTTTTATTAATAGTATAAATATCAGCATAAATGAATATATTAATCAAAATATCAATATGCATATGTATTCATACTTAAAATTATATATAATACCTAAAGTCATACAAATACAACACCCCTCTTTTCACTCATGAGAACAAAATAATTTCTAAAGTAAAAAAGGAAACTAACAATAGAAAAATATGAGGAATATTGTAACTGGTTAGTCCCACACTCTTGATTCTCTTCTCTGATCTAAAATCATTTAAACCATATATAATGAGCTAAAAAATCCAGAAGGTTACTAAATCATACACTGAACTCAAAGCACGGTAAACAAGTAATCTACATGTAATCAGTCAGTTCATAATAATAGCAGTCAATATGATCATGAATCTGTGCACAAATAGTATAATAATAGTATAATCTGTAAAGCAATGGAACATAAAATATATGGGTGCCAATAAAATAGTGCATTATGAAAACTTTGAAATTTGTAAACCAATACATCAATATGGATGTTGAATCGATAAAGCAGACATCATAGTAGTTGTCTCACCCTGAGATTTATATTATAAGAATTATATATGTCTTTCATTTTAACAATTTGACTAAAACTTACCAATTTTTTATGAATAGTGAAAAGAATTATACATGTTATCTAAAGCCTCATATCATAGATTCTTTACCCTTTCTTAAAAATATATAAAATCATGTAATGAACACATAGCACATCAAATAATCAAAATATTACAACTAAAATCAATGTATAATAAAAGAGAATAGTATGTAGTAAAAATTATATATAAGTAGTGTAACTGGTTAAGGACACGCAGGGTAAGGACACGCAGGGTGACGAGCAGGGTACTGGCCGGATACGGAAGTGCGGAGCGTGGTCTTGTGACGAGCGGAGCACTGGTGAGGGCGCAGGGCTCGTTGTACGGGTGGATACGTGCAGGATGTAGTCGGTGACATACCACATGAGTGCAAGGAACGGGCGCGGGCTTGTGGCGTTTGGACGCGGGCTGGAGGCGCAGGGCGTGGGCACTGAGGCGCAGGGTGCTGGTGGATGCACAGGGCGCGGAAGCCGGGCTAGGGGTGCTCGGGATTGGCTGCGTTGGACGCAGTGCGACAGGAGATCTGTCGGGAGGTGGAGATAGAATGTCGGTGGAAGCTTTTGGCGGAGGAGACTGACATGATCATTATTTGACTGTTCTTTATGAACAGTGATTATCTTATGTTTTGTTAAATCTGGACTAAAGGGGGTGATTGTTAGGTTTTATTCCAGATTTTTAGGTTTGTTTTTTTGTATAGCTTGTGTGTGGCTATTTGTATAGCCTTAGGTGCCAATTAATAGGCCTTTTAGTTTGTATTAAGAGAAGCCAAGGAGAATAAAGAATTTTGCATTGTTTTGGCTCATGCCTCCTCCCTCTCCTCTCTCCCTCCTCCTCCTCTTTCAAGATCCATGAGGAAGTGCTTCTTCCTCAAGTGAAGGGATCTCACAGTCCAAAATATATACATCAAAAGAAACCTATGAAAAAGGGCTACGCTCTAATACAATCTACCACCCATATAAATGCAATGCATGTATATAAAACAATGTATAAAAGAAGAGCGTATAAATAACATTTTTTATTTAATGAGAAAAGAAATATAACCTAGGGCCTGCTGAAAAATAAGATGGCCGGGCTCCAGCACAACAAATATGGTATTATATACCTATGAAATATATAGATTTAAATGCACATGCTTAACATATTCTAGCTACATATCTTTTTATATAATTCCAAAAAAGAATACCCTCCAAGGGAGAAGGAATTATCTTTTGAAGCCCTATATATATACATAAGTAAATACCTTTAAACCTTTGCAACTCATTGACCACTTTAGAGAGAGAGAGAGAGAGAGAGAGAGAGAGAGAGAGAGAGAGAGAGCTTTGATATTTAGTTGCCATAAAGTAGAGGCCTAATTTTAGCAAAATAAATTATTTTGTCCATAGGATTTTCTTTGGAACCTCTATTTATAGATGGTAGTAGATGTTAGGCTATAAAAAAAAATTACATTAAAAGATAAAATACACTAATGACATAATATGAACTAATAAAATCTCATCTTAAAAAAAAGAAATATGTGAATTATATATCAAGAATTACATGAAATATGCATTAGAATTTTTCGGACATAAAATAAGCCCACACATAATCACTAATTGATCTGATTAATATATGAAATTGATCTCTTTTAGCCAATTTATTTGGCTTGAGCTCAGTATGAATAATTTGGCACATATAACTAAGACCCATTAAATTTAACTCACAAAATGATAAAACATTTTTTTGTCGGGCTTCTTGGAACGGGGGTATCTACCCGTTGTCACTTCAAAATTAAGGAACAGTTGGCGGCGTAACTAATCCCTCGGCAGAATCTAGCGAGGTCACACTTGCTTTGCCCCACTAAAGAGCCGAGCCATAGTAGAGGGGATTCAAAACTAGAATGAGGGGTTTCCAACAATTATCGCTCACCAATCACGCTAAGCCTCAGTGAGTCACAAGGAGTTAGTTTCATAGCCCTTTAAAAAAAGATTCGTGATCTTTCATCTTTGAATCAATAAAACTGAATTTAAAATTTAAAATCTGCTAAAAACATGCTAACGAAGTAAAGGCTAAGAATATCACATTTGGATTTCCCCCATCCCTTTCTCCATCCCCCGACAGCCTGATGGCCTAGACTATGCTTTATAACTTCTTTGAGGACACCGTTTATATCTTCATCAACGGTCAAGACACACGGTCGCATAGAATCCGAACCACGTTAATCATCTCAAAATCTGCACCTTTTATCCATAAACATCTCCAAGTCAGCTCCGAACGATTTTGAACGCGTGGCTCCTCTCTTGGCATCGACGAAAGAAAGTCCCATTCGTCATCCGTGAGAGAAAAAATCCTCCGTTTTAAACTTTAAACGAAGAAAGATCTCCTTTTACCTCCATGGCTTCATCGTCGGCCTCAGTGTCAAGAATTTTGCAGAAGAATTGCAGAGTTGGTAATGGATTTTATAGGCAAGGGCATTCTTTATTTGCGAGGCGGCTTCAAACTCAGTACAGTTTGTACTCTTTCTGTTATTTTTTGGCCTCTGTAATTTTTTTTTTGTGATAAAAAGATTTGAAATTAATTTGAGGTTTCTTGTTTAGATTGGAAAATAGTTTTGGAAAACGAGTGGACGATGGCCGGTAGAGAAGGAGCTCAGAGTGCTGGCATTAGTTCCCTGAAAGCTGTTTCTGTTGTTCCAATCACAAAGTATGAAAGAAAGTTGCTTGTTTTGAACTTTGAAGTGTTTCTTTGAGTGATAATCTTCAAGTTGGAGGCTTCCATGTCTTCTTTTTTCTGTGTACTCACTTGTATACATGCTAAAATGAACTGCAATGGGGTGATGCTCCTAATTTCTTCGCATACTGCTTTTGGAGTGTTAGAACATGTATACTAACCTTCTTGATTAATATTGGACCTTAGAATTTGAGTAATTTTTTTTTTTTCGGTATTCGCTTGCATAAATTCTAGAATAAACTTTTTTGGGGGATGATCATGAATGTTTTTACAAAATTGAGCTTTTGTAATGTTTGAGCAATGTAAAATTGCTTTCTTGATTATTATTGGACTCTAGGATTTTAGTTTTTTTTTAATTATTAATTTTGGTGTTCGCTGTATAAATGATGGAAGGAACTTCTATGGGGTGACGATACTGAGGTTTTGTTTGGGACAATTTTTTTATGCTTCTTAAAGCATCTTTCTAGTACAAAACTGCTTTAGGAAGTAGCAAGAAAGCTGCCCCAAACGAAGCCTAAGTTGCATGATTGAGCTTTTGGAATGCTAGAATCATGATGATCCTCAATTATTTAAATAATTCAACTATTGAAATGTTAGAATAATGTAAAATAGCTTTTTTGGTTATTATATTTGAGTTTTTTCTCCATATTCACTTGAATAAATTATAGAATGAACTTCCATATGGCGATGATCCAGATTATTTACATTATTGAACTTTCAAAACACTTGAACGATGTTAAATAGTCTTTGAGGTGATTATTAGACCCACCCTAGGATTTGAGTTAACAGTTCCGAGTACATCTTGTTTCCTGCATTAGTACAAGGAAAGTGACTATGGGTTAGTTTCTTACTAAATTTGTTTATGTAGGAGCCTAAAGTTATCGTGTAAAGCTGAAGCAAACGTCTCTGGTGATTTTCCTAACCATGCTCCTGCTGGAATGAGCCAATATGAGAGAATTGTTGAGCTGCTTACTACTCTCTTTCCAGTTTGGGTGTGATTGAACATACTCATCTCACTTTATACCCATCTTTCAGTTTTCTGTTATATGAATATAGATGACTTGCATCAATAAGCAAACTTTTACAGGTAATTTTAGGAACTATTATTGGTATATTCAAGCCAGTTGCAGTAAGTGTGTATAGTCATACTTTATTTAATTGAGCAGTTTCATTTTTGCCTTTCATCCCTTTATGCAAATTTTCTGTTGACTAATTTCTTTTGCATGGTTTCGCCTAAGGTTACTTGGTTGGAAACAGACCTTTTCACGTTTGGATTGGGCTTCCTCATGCTTTCAATGGGTCTGACTTTGACTTTTGAGGATTTCAGAAGATGCATGCGAAACCCATGGACTGTATGATTTTTAAAATTGCAAATCTTGGGATATTGGCAATATTTTAATTGTTTGACATTCTTGCTATCTTCCTTTGCACAGGTTGGTGTGGGATTTCTAGCACAGTATTTAATCAAACCCATACTAGGCTTTGTCATTGCAATGGTATAGAGATCTGTTAGCCCGAGCAAGCTTGTATTCTTCGCATTTTTCGCATCATTTCTTAAGAACTGCTTTTGAAGTTTAATTTGCTCAGATTCAGAAAATGTTACTAGGTTCTCCTCTGTACTTGGCTTACACTAGATGATGTAACACATCAAGTGGATCTTAGCAAGCACGACCTTCATGTCCAAGGGTTAATATGCTGAAGTTAGTGCAAAGGAGAACTATTGTTGTTGCATTTGAATTGAAGAATAATTTAGTGAGCTTTGGTTGAAGCTTGGTGGTTTTGATACCTGGGTTAGAGATTTGGTTGTTAGAGTTAACTAGAATTATTTACTATCATATAAATATTAGAGCAGGTGTCTTATATTTATATTAGGAATTTTCCGTTACTATTATTGTAATATATTCTCAATATTGATGATACTTTCTTTTATTATGTTTTCATTTATTACTCTATTCTATTTCCCATATATAGGCATTCTTGTATCAATATATTATTCAATTTAATAAGGAGCATTGCATTTATAGCTTTTCTATCATTAATAGCCGAAAATCACCATAATTATTTGTTGAGAATTGTATTATCTTCTTATATTTTTATCTTTTTGTTTTCATATATAAGTGCTTTGTGTTATTCCTCTCATATTCCCTCAAGCTGTACATTTCATTCCATGGCTCTTGGCCTCTCCTGCAAGGGAAATCCTATCTGATTCTAAACTTTTGATTTTCTCTTATGCAAAGGAAAACCTAGCTGATTCTAAGCTCTTGGTTTTTTCTTTCTCCACTAATTCTAATTTCACCCATTACCAAACTTAGGAACCCTTCTCTACCACTTGGTCTCACCCTAAACTATTCTTAGTCGCGTCCACATAAATATCCAATCTTCACAAAACCCCCCCAAGCTTACATCTCTCTCAGCTCCTACATAATCCTTCACTGCCCCTAAGCCCAATTACTTCACAATCATCTTTTCCAATATCCTTACAAACCATCTCAAGAGAACTTGTCTCATCCAAAACACTGCCACACCCTCCACCACATTAAGTTGTATATAAGTGGTGTAACTTGAAATCCGCGTAGGAACGGACCCAATGAAAAAATACAACTTTATTTTGCTAGTTCAAGATGATGGAAATCAGTACAGACGTTTTTTAGATTGTTATTGTCACAATTGTATTTTTTCTAGTAAAGGATTCAAGGATTAATACGATATATCTCCTAATGTAAATCTTGATCTTAATTGGAAAGTACTTGATTGTGTTGTTGAACTATTTTAGTTTGTTTCATTTCCATTTAGTGAGAAAAGTGTAGGTGTAAGTACTTTTATGCTAATACACTGGAAATCCCTCCAACTACTTGAGGTATTTCAATGTCTAATATTATACACTCCATTGTCATGATAAATATTACATAGTTTGACTAGATGAAGTTGTCACTAGGATTTATATAATGTTGTCCCCTTTTACATATCTATCAGTTATCTTAAATAAATTATTAATCTGTTACCATAGTTCTGAGTTCAATTGAAAATTTTAAGTTATATTGAAAGCTTATTTTATTGCAGTAATGTTGATCGCTGAAAGATGGCAGCTTGTTTCTAGTTGGTCTGATATTAAAATGTCTTTGCAACTGTCCTTTAGACGAGATTCACTTGATGATATGATACTTAGGCTTCGTTTAGGACTATTTTTTTACTGCTTCTTAAAGTAGATTTTTAGTACAAAAATTAAAATTATTATACTAAAAAACAGCTTTAAGAAGCAGTAAGAAAGCCGTCCCAAACAAAGCCTTAAGAAGTGATAACTAACTTATGCTCCAACTTTTATAAAACACTTCACAAATGGTGAAATATCAATGAATGATTTTGTTTGATGGGACTACTTGAAATTGATCCATATCCTCTTTGTGCATGCTCCATCATGTCTTATTGGTTTCTATTTTTTATATTTATAAGTAATAAATGTTGAAGGAGCATACCATGCCTATGATATTTTTTACCATGGAAATGTAAAAAAATGAACTTACCAATCTGCTTGATATTTGAGAGTACTAGACGGATTGCTTTAGTGATATTCCTTGAGCATTGGCTGTGGCACAAGGAATATATATGACTTGATACTTCTGATTTTTAGTCTCTCAAGTTGTCTGCTCCTCTTGCAACCGGTCTCATCTTGGTGTCATGCTGCCCCGGTGGCCAAGCCTCTAACGTGGCAACTTACATATCAAAAGGAAATGTTGCACTCTCAGTTCTCATGACAACGTAAGTATTTATTATAGTTCATGCTACCGTTATTAGAAATGATCTTTCTTTATTAGATTGAAACGAGAAATTGACTTTTAACATAACACAATGTAGAAAAAAAATTCATGTAGTCAACCCCACATAGTGGGACAAATACTTGATGTTGTTGTTGTTGTAGGTTTATATCTTGTGTGATACAAGATTCCGACAAATAATTGGTATTCCATTTTTTATTGTGAAAAAAATGTCATTTAATTGGTAAAGAAAAGTAATACTATATTGTTTTTGAGTGATTGTTAATTGCGAAAAGAAATGATATATAGATTAGATTATTGTAGACATTATTTAGCTTTGAGAAATATGATTTCACCAAAAAATATATTATTTGCAACAAACATGCATGAAATTAAATAATAGTTTAATTTGTCTAAAACGTAATTGCTATTAGACATGTAAGGGTGAATGCATGATAAACAGCTTGCAATATTACTGGCAACTGTTAGAAAATTGTCTTCATAGGTGAAGTTAAAAGAAAGGCTTGAAAGAGAGGAAGAAAATGTGAAGGAAATAATAAGGAGAGATAATTAGAGAGCGTGAAATGAGAGTTGTTGGGATAGATTTAAAGAGAGGGACTGAAAGAGGTATTGTGAGAAGGAGAGGGAGTTAAGGGATTGGAACGGGTTAATATAGGGAGGGAGGAGAAGGGATGCAACATTTAGGATTGCAAAGGTGGCAAAAAAATTCATTGTTGAAAGCCTTAGTCCCCAATGTTTGAACGATTAGGGCCCACAAAAGAATTTGATGCAAGTACTGCTAGTCACCCGGTCATCAGGCTATTAGGGGTGGTACACAAGCACCAATCATTAGGTGATTGTTTCCTTTTAATTTTTCTTAAAGAATTTATGTACATTATAGTATTTATATATAGGATCCTTAAGAAAAATTTTGCCCAAGAATGAAATGAGTACTTGCTTTTCCACTCTTGTGGTAACTAGTGAAACCCTGTAGATGTGATCTATAATCTCTTATAGTATTGCTTTTTCTATTTTCCTTAGGTTTTGTTTGTAATGACTTTTTTTATTGCTTCTTGAAGCAGCTTTTTAGTATAAAAATTTTAATTTTTGTACTAAAAAACGGTTTTAAGAAGCATGAAGAAAGCTGTCCCAAACGAAGCCTTAATTTTTTCTTGCATGGATGACATAATAATTTCCTACGTGGATTTCTAACGCAACACTCTTTCCTTTTGAATGTGCAGCTGTTCAACCATTGGTGCTATTGTTATGACACCACTCCTTACAAAGGTCCTTGCTGGTCAACTTGTTCCTGTTGATGCAGCGGTAATGATACGTGGATTTGTATTCTTTCATATTTACTTTGGTGGGATCTCATATGATCTTTATGCCAAGTTTTGTTTTATACCTGAATGCGTACATTTCTCTCTTCAGGGTTTGGCTATTAGTACTTTTCAGGTGGTTTTAGTGCCAACAGTTGTTGGAGGTAAGTGAAAAGTATTTTGAATATTTGACAAATGTTGGTATAGGTTTTTTCTATTTTGTTTTGGATGGAAAAGTATTTGTTTATTTGGTTTTTGACATGTCTAATTGTTATTATTTTTATTTTTTGTTGCAGTGCTAGCACATGAGTACTTTCCTAAGTTTACGGAGCGCATAATCACAATTACACCTTTGATTGGAGTCATACTTACTACATTGCTTTGTGCAAGCCCAGTAAGCTGGTCATTATGTACTCTAGTAAAGAATGTGTTAGATGTATATTAGATCAAGCTAACTGTTATTAGCTACATAAATTATGTTGAAATAATAATTTCAATCTCACACTTAAAATGAATTTAAATCTTTAATTTTTAGAACTTTTTTTAAATTGCAAGCAACCAGATGAGCCCCTTAAGGTTTCATTTGGGACGTCTTTCTTTCTGCTTCTTAAAACAACTTTTTAGTAAAAAATTAAAAAATTTTGTACTAGAAAGCTACTTTAAGAAGCAAAAAGAAAGCCGTCCCAAACAAAGGCTAAAGCAGCATCAACTCATTTTAACGAGCACTAAATCCAAAAGTTTTTTAACGTGGAGTTAGAATCTTGACTTGAAGAAGCTCTTTGTTTTCTCTTAATTGTTTTTGTAAAATTGTTGTTTTCCTTGCTTGTAAAGATTGGACAAGTTTCAGAAGTGCTCAAGTCCCAAGGGGCACAACTTATAGTTCCTGTAGCTCTCCTACATGCTGCTGCATTTGCTCTTGGCTATTGGCTTTCTAGGTTATCAACTTTTGGTGAATCTACTTCTCGTACCATTTCCATAGAATGTGGGATGCAGGTAATGTTTTCTCTAGAACTCTTCAAAGTTACGGAAAGAAGTTATAATTGATTTTAGTACTTGAGATATGAATTTATGCATATGATGTTAGTTCATGAAGCCTAACAACTTTGAAGTACCTCAAGTATTTCTTAGGACAAATTATATCACCTTCAGCGTCCAGATTTGCCAAGGATGTTACTCACATTGTGTTTTACCTTGCATATGCAATTTAAAAGGTTTCTGGCTCTTCCATATCTAACGATGGGAGAGTTTTACTTGACATCTTCTATAAAACAAAATGTTTTGTTCATGCCTATCCTTCACATGCTGTTAAAATATCTTATAGCTGATCTTCACAAATCATTTTGATTAAATTCATGCATCTAGTTTCATCCAATGAAGTAATAGGATTTTATGGCAGCATGATTTCCTTAAGTATAGAGAAAGAGGCATATTTAAATCAATGCCGTTAGTACTTTTCAGGCTATCTAATCTCCTTTGAGCATTTTTATTTATAGCTCCAAACTTATCCTATGAGAGACTCTTAACGAACTTTTTAAAATGCTTTGGTTTGTTCATGTCATTCTGCCATTGATTCACTGAATACTATACATTTAGTTAGGGGTGCCAATATTTGATCTGGCTCGAAGCCGACACGAAAATTTCGGGTTTGGATTGATCTGAACCCGAACCAGTTCGGGTTGGGGTTTTTGACCTGTTTCGAAAAACGTTGGGTTCGGGTTAAACCAGGAACCTGGAAATGACCCGGAATGACCCATCTGCTTGGTCTGCCCGCTCTGCCCGCGTGCATCGAGCTGCTGCCGCACCTGACGCGCATCACATCGCTTGCTCGCCCTGTCGCGCTACTCGCAAATTGACACCTCTAATTTAGTTGAAGGCTCTCAACATACAGGCTAACTTAAGTTTCACAGGAGATCATTGTAATTATTCCCTTTCATTGTTACTATTCTTCAATTTGAATTGTATTCTCAACTAAACCTAACCTCCCAGGGAAACCTGTTGCTGAGGTGTGAGATATCAGTTCATCCATATCTTCAAACTCGATAAATCTTCCAAATAATCAAAATTAGGTACATCAAAATTGCTTCTCTTATCTGTTTAATTCCTTTCTGCAGAGCTCGGCGCTAGGCTTTCTGCTTGCCCAAAAGCACTTCACCAATCATTTGGTAGCTGTACCTTCAGCTGTCAGTGTTGTGTGTATGGCAGTATGTTTTCTATTTTTTGTTTTTAATTAGAAAACCATTGAGCTGCTTCAATTTTTTTTTCTCTTCATTAAAGATGGACAAGGTGTACAGAATCACTGAATATTTGAAAAAATGAATTCTGGGTCCTCATAACTTAAGCATCTTTATATTTAAAAGGTCTAACTTAGGCCTCTTTCTTTTGGCAGCTCGGTGGAAGCGCCCTTGCCGTTTTCTGGAGGAACATGCCTATTTCAGTCAATGACAAGGATGACTTCAAGGAATGAATCAGTAGCTGAGTTACATGACCATATCCTACTTTCTTGTCTTATTTGAAGGGGTTTGCTGCTATTTAATTAGATGAGTTTGATTAGTTTAGTTTGCCAGTATGAAACTTAGATTTTTCTTAGCGGGTAGCTTTTAGTTAATTAGGAGAAGAGCACCCTGTGAATGGTGATATTCTTGTGCTGGAGCTTAGTTCTTTACTTTGAGCTATTTGTGAAGAAGTTTTGAAGTGACAATATTTGCTGCAGATGATTTTGGAATAAGGTGGGATGAATAACTCTATTGATGAGTTTTGAAGCATAACTTAGGCTTGTTTTTGGTTTTTCTTATGCTTGGTTTATTTCAAAAGAAGTCTGACATTCAATTCAATTATGTGAGCTAAAACGGTTCCATTTAGCTAGACTAGGAGGGGATTGATTTCCGGATTTACTCACTTCACAAGGTCTATTCAGGACTAGTGCAGGAGCATTTAGCTAGACTAGGAGGGGATTGATTTCCGGATTTACTCCTTCACAAGGTCTATTCAGGACTAGTGCAGGAGCTAGCTAAGTCGATTTAACATGAGTATTATGAACAGTATAAAAAGAACAAGAATATCAAGCCTTTATCTCACTATATGGGGTCGGCTGAATTAATCTTTTTTTATTTATTTATTGTCCTATTAAGAGTTAAATTCATATTTAAATCTAATAAAGAAATATCATTTTCAATACTTTCTAACCAATTCTTTTTATGTCTACCTCTAGCTTTTAACATAGCTCATATCTACTACATTTACTCTCCTAACCAGGTCTTTGAAACTCCGAAGAGAAATTCCACATGTTCGTTTTTTATTGGAGTCCGGACGTAGAGCTACATCCGGAGTCCACACAGAATAATTTCTCCTTCAACTAGAGCACGAGTAATTGTTTTTGTTTTTTTTGTGATTTGATAAAATGTGCTAGTGGTACATCATCGTCGTCACTAATATCAATAATATAAGGGTTTGCAGTAGAAGTGAAAGCAGGATAAAGAGTGATTCAAGTGCTTTCATCTATGATATCAGCATAAGGGGGCATTAGGAGGATCTGCGGTCAAGGGGGTTTGAATTTGGACATTATGGGCTGCTGAAGTTGATGGTGGGACTTTGTCAGATCTTCCATTTTCTCAATTTTATACGTAGGAAGATGTTCCGACAGAGTCTTCACATAGCAACTTTAAGTTCCAAGTGTCTGGGTTCCTTTTACCTATTTCCTCATGAGTAGCTCCTCGGTGGGAATGGAAAATCTGCACAGTTGTGTGTGGGATCCTTCAATCCGCCCGCTCGATGTTGTGCTTTTTTTAGGCGAAGGAGTTTTAACGGATTAGGTTCCGGGATAAATTTTGGAAGGCAGATGGGTTTGTAGATAAGACACTAACCAGAGATTTCGCCCTCATTTTGCAAGGACTTTATGATATGAGTTCTGGTTTCCTATAGGCGCAAGCCCCTATAGTTAATTACCCCTCCCGATAACGGAAGAGAACTTTCGATTAAGGCTAGTCGTCAATCAGATACGTATATCTGGCATATAGTAGCAGCATGGGTAATGGATATTGGAAGTTTGAAGGTTTGATGTTTGGAAATTTGAATGATTGATATTTGAAAATTTGAAGGTTTTGATGTTTAAAATAGAAATTTCACCATCTTTCACTTAAAGCAGATAGTGTGGGAATAGATGGTGGACCCGATCAAGATCCCATGATTCTGTCGTCCCGGGCCATTGTGGTCCCTGGTCTACTTAGTCAGAGGAGATAGTCGACCCAACCTGATAGAAGGATCCTTGTCAGCAGTCATGGGTTGCTTCGTCCAAGGGTACCTTGTAGACCTGGGTTGGATGTTTGTCTAAGGGGACAAATTTAAATCCACCTTAGTTAACAGAGGACTTCGTGCCCTATTAATCATATCCTATTGATTCATATCTCAAGGATTTGATGCCATTAAGGAGCGTATTGGCTCTGGCCATAACCGGTATCTCGTGGTGCCATTTGACAGCAAAATCTCTCGATTCAGAGGGCCCCGGGTCATAACCGTTTATCCTACGGTGCCATTTGACGGCAAAACCGCCGGTTAGAGGACACGTACCACGTCCTTATTGGCAGGAGATTGTTTGCGAATGGATCATATTGATATTTTCGACTAAGCATTTGACTCTTTGTGAGCTAGAGTAAACTTTAATTTGTCCACCCCGGCAAACTGTTGCGGAGGGTGGATGGATTTTGCTTTAAGTGATTGATAGATTTCAATTTTATATATTTTTGGGATTTTGAGATTTTGTGGATATTTGAGTAGAATTTGAAGATATTTGTAAACCCCTCCGGTTGAGATCTCGTTCAACATGGCCATCATCGAGGTGTTCGGGGTCTCTTTCATTTAAAAATGTTTATGAACCTTGTCGACCCTATCAACTTGCTGATAGGGGATCGGGTTTCATAGGCTTTATGCCTTTGTTAGTGAATTCATATTATTATAGGCCTTGAAAGTCTAATATGAATGTATTAAAATAAATATCATGGTCGCCACGTCCACATATTTGATTATTGGTTCGAACCCTGTCGACTCCTATTAATCCGTATAGAAGGATCATGTTCGAACTTGAATTCACTTATCGACCCGCGTAGCATCCCTAGACGTCACATGTATACCAACAATACGCTCGTCGAGGCCCATGTGGGTGTTTGGGGGCATTTTATAATTTTGCTATGTCTACTCTTTTTTACCTGCTTAGGAGGATCAGATTCAAATTTAATAACCCGCGCAGCATCCCTAAACGTCACGTATGTACCAATAACATGCTCGCCGGGGCCCATGCGGATTTTATAATTGCTTTTACCCCTTTTATTGTACCTATGTGTATACAAATTACGGTGCACGTGTGAGAGTACTTTGAAAATACTTGTAGACGCCTTCTGTCCGCTTGCATAGAAGTTGCGGATCCGGTGGCGTGGCATAGCAGCTTCTCAATAGAGTTGTTCGTTGCTTCGTATAGGTAGACTGTCGTGTACCACTTGTTGCTTTCTGCAGGTGGATCGTAGTGTACTAACGAGTCTCCTGCTTTAAATCTGTGGACACTTGAATCCACTGTAGTTCTTCCATATTTATTTGTAGATATTATACTATGTATATGACGAGTTTCCTACAGTGACTCATAGGAGCTTGTACTTGTTGTTGTCCTTTGGTATTTTGCTTGTGGTTAATACACTGAGAGCGAAATCGGTCCTCCCCAAAATATCGTAGATATTTACATTTGAATTGTGATGTATCATCCAGTGTTTGCTTATGGATAACATGTGGTACATGTAACGGGTCTTCCACAACCCTGGAGACATTTACAATTTATTACCCAACTGGTTGTTGATCAATTATCTTTCTCTTTACAATGGATCCGTGTACTTGTCTTCCCCTGGGTGGTTGTGATCTCCATCATCTATCATTTGTTGTCATTTATGTGTATGCTGCTAAGTGTATCTTAGATCTTCAACTGCTACCCATAAGAAATTTGAATTTTGCTACGACTAGTTTCTTATAGTCACCTGTAAACAGCACTACAAATGTATACATGCACTTACAGGGGGACCCATTATTCTTGCAATGTATTCATTATTGCTAATCACAAAAGGTAGTATGTCTTCTCACATGACTACTATGTAGATTAACGTTGAACTCTATCTTTGAGAGCATTATTCAATGCACATTTAGTATTTCTATTTATATAAGGTGGTAATTGTTGTCGACCGTATGAATACCCCTAGTATTCATTGCATATTCTTCAAATCATTATGCTCATAGTGTATTAGCCTTCTTTGCTTGCAGAAGTTTGATGTACTTGCTTGTGCTTCAATATTTCACTTGAATGTATTTGGATATATCACATAATTGTCTTCATTACATATCAAGTCCTACTTGAAGAAGAGAAGATCATATATGCTTATGTATTGCTCTTCAATATTCATTGGTATCCCTTCAATTTGGTCCCCACTTGCAAGAAGCTTGTTGTGCTTATTGCGTATATGATTCTTCTTCTTGAAGGAGATAGGTACATCCACTTGCCTGATTGATCCATGAGTGAGTTGTTCACTTATCACTTATTCATTATTTGATGACTCAAATCTATTTTATAATCGATTTGAGTATGATTTAGTTCATTTAATGTTAAGTTTGAATCCACAAATCTTGTCCAAGTCCAAGTCCATGTCTGACGAAGCTTCAATATGAATCCTCTATTCATTTGAGTTTGAGTCCAAGCACATCCTTTGTATTTATTCACTTGGGTCCAAGACTTATTGTTTGATTCAAGTTTGATTTTAAACTCATTTCTATTTAGAAATGAGTTCCATGCTGTCTCATAAAGCTCAAGCCTTGCCTTCTATGGTCCAACTCAAGTCCTTACTTGAGTTCAAATATGTTCAAGTCCAAATCAAATTTGAGTCTTTGTTGAAGTTCAAATGAGAGTCCAAGTTCATGTACATTTCAATTAGAATTGAATTCATTTGAAATTTGAGTTCACTTAAGTTCATTTGATTTAAGTCCATAAGTCCCAAATTGTTCCAAGTTCTTGTCTTTATTTCAGACAAAATTTCAGCAGCCTCCCGCCGTCTCCCTCGTTTAGGGGAAAAACCAAGAGGCCGCCTACCCGCCACGTCAACAAAGACGTGCACGGTTGGTGTTGGTGAGACACCGCGACGGTGATTTTTGTTTTTCATCCACCACGCCAACAAAGGCGTGCATGGGATTTTAAAAGCATTTTTTGAAAAAAAGCAGTTTTTGATGGTACCCGTTTTAAAAAAGACAGTTTGCTTTCCACTCGCTCGGGGGTACTTATGAGCGACCCCGCCTCGCCGTAGGTGCCGCACCGGGGTCCCATCCCACCACGCGCAACAAATGCGTGCATGGGCAGTTTTCCGGTCCGCCACGAACATTGAAGTAGGGTTTTTAGGTGATTATCCGCCTCATCGTAGGCGCCACACCGGGGTCCCATCCCACCACGCGCAACAAAGGCGTGCATGAGCGGTTTTCCGGTCCGCCGCAAACTTCGAGAGCGAGAATCTGAGTTTAGGGTGTTTCGTACCTTCGCGGGGTTGACGGTGATGTCGGCACGTAGTTCGAGGCATAACATGAGGCATTTATATTAATTATAATTAAAATTAAGTAATTACAATTAGTTAAATTTTTTTTTTAATTAATCACTTTAATTAATTAATTATTAAAATAATAATACTACTAATAATAAAAATAAAAATCCCTCCCCCCTTAACTCCTCTCTGCTCACGGGAACAAGCAGCAGAAGCGCGTGAAAGGGGGGAGGGGGACGCTACCTTCCACAGCGAGCGAGCTCTAGTCGTTGCTTCCGATCAGAATGTCAGAAAATTCAGATCCGACAGGGAAGGAAGGTCGACGATGGAGCGAAGTCGATCGGCCACAGAGGAGGCTGAGAAGTGACTCCACAGCAAGCGGGCTCTGCTCTTGCTTCCGATCAGAATGTCGGAATTTCCAATCCGACAGAGAAGGGACGAGGCCGGCGGAGATGGGAATGGGTCGTGCGAGAGGAGCTCCGAACAGGAGTTCGGTTGGAGGCGTCGGGATCGGAGTGGTGTTTTGCTTGGGTCGGTGAAGATGGATCGGACAGAGACGAGAGGGAGGAGGTCGGGAGAGGACCTCGTGGATTTCGGGAGGAGAAGCCGAGAAAAACCAGTTGAGCCCAGCTCTCATTTCTGTCTCCTTTTAACGACGAGAATAAGACGACGATCGAGGAGAGTGCGGGAATAACGGAGAAGTAACCGAGCGGGGTCGAATGCACAGGATTTATGCAGGATTTCTGGAGGGCCTCGACGGGATTTGCGGACAGGTATGATTTTGATTAATTTTTTTTTGTTTCATTGTTCAGAGGTCAACATTGTGGTTGTGATTTCACAATAACCTCACAAACAAATTAAATTACCTATCTGAGTATAATGTGTGAGGAAGCATGTGTACCTATCCATCCTGAAGATCATCAAATATTTTAGACACCTCTATATCGTTATAAAAAAAGTGACCGCCCCAACGAAGAAAACAATGTCTTACATTCATATCTACGGGTGATTGGACTGACATGTGCTCTATAAATCAAATATGCATATAATTAAGTGAAACATTAGCCACAAAAAAAATCAAATGAACTGGTAATCAAAGAGAATTGTGGATGCTGTTTGTACTCACAAATAACAAATGTACAAATCCATTTATATAGCCTAATGACTTGGATCTAGCAAACTTTTTGGCAGTCACATCAAACTGTCTAACCAAGAAATCCTTAATGACCGTTGCCTAGTTGTAAGATGAGAACTCATCTGGATTGCCTGCAACAGTAATGATCCTTCTCGGGATTCTAAAGTTGTGAAATGGAAACAAATTAGACAACAAAAATATTATAAATTTATTTATAACAAGGGAAAGTGTAGTCGACTGAGTGATATGCATCTCATGTTTAACATTGGCTGAGGATTTTCCTGATATTGCCTCACTTTTTAACTTGAATTCAGCTCCTCAGTTTGGCAATCCTATAATCATAGCCACATGATCTGTAGTGAAAGCTAGCTCATGCCCTTTGATGATAAAGCATTGCTTTGACATATCCCATGATGATAGCAGCATGTATATGACAGGAATATTCTGTTGAAATGCAGGGATCTCCAAGAATTGATATAACTTTATTTTCTTTAATTTCTCTTTAAATTCTTTGCAAAAAGTTTGTACCATATAATCACAGATAAGTCTGAAGGTTGATGTTTTGCAACGAGAAGTAATCTTTGGAACATACATCTACAAAATAGTCAGCATTACACAGCAACAAAATTTCTCAAATACACATCTCTGAAAAAGCTTAAATACACAGCAATACACAACAAAATCCAGCTAAATAAATAGCAATACACATCAATACACAGCAGTACACAACAATATCCAGCTAAATACACAGTAAATACACAGCAATACACAACATTATACAGCTAAATATGCAATAATACACAACAATACACTATAATACACAACAATACTTAGCTAAATATACAACAATACCCAACAATATATAGTAGTACATAGAAATACATAGCAATACACGAAAACACAACAATACATAGCAGCACACAACAATATACAGTGACTTTAGAAAGAAAAATAACATTTCCCACAAAATTTTAAAAAGAGTAAAAAGGCTTTCAAATGAACAATACACAACTTTGAAAAAACATAATTTTTTTTTCAAATGAACAAATACAATAATGTCTGGTTGCCATAAAGCTTGTATCATGAAAATATACAGCCATACACAGTGACTTAAGAGAGAGAAAAAAATATTTCCCACAAAATTCCTCAAATACACAGTTGTAAAATGCTTAAAAAGTTTTCTAGTAAATAATTATAAGAATGTCTGGTTGCCATAAAGCTTCTATCTTCGCAATACACAGCAATACCCAGTAATACCCAGCAATACCCTGCAATGCCAAGTTTCTATTAAGCTAAAAGTACAATTTTGACATAAATTTTACATAAATCCTAAACCTAACAACTCTTTTAGATAAATCATTTATAGAGTAAATAGCTTCGTCATTTCAATATATCCAGTGATGTAGAACTACTCTGGAGATAAATCTGACCTTAACTTCTGCATGAAAGAATAGTGTTTGAACTGAGAGCAGAAAAGTAACACTATAAAAATTTTAAACTCCAACTGCTGACACTTTTGATTTGCCGGAAGACGGTGAAAGGTTCGACATCCAGATGTATCAGTGTCTCAGCTAGAAGACTCTAGCCTTCTGCAAAGATGAAGAGCTGCTTTAATTGAGAGTGGAGAGCTAGAAGACTCGATGCAGGAACCAAAGGTGAAATGTCAGAATGCCGTGATTTTTAGTTTACACATATTTTAAAGTTTTCACGGATCGGGTTATTCACTTCTGGACCAGTGGGCCGGGTTGGGTTGTCAGGCCACACGAGTTCTCATTTTATTGGAGTCCGGATGTAAAGGTATATCTGGAGTTTGCACAGAATAATGACGATGAATTTTTCATGTCTACTCCCAACATAGGAATAATATGTCGTATGAAGGGTAAGGTAGATAGAGTTAAGATTGTGATCAAAACACCCTTTGCACTAGGTGAGATACAGAGAAGAGGTAACCAAAGACCAAAGAATCAGCCTAAGGAAAAAATTGTTGTATGCATCGCTGTTGCACTGCTACTAGATCAATCTCTATCCTATTGGCCCTCTCGACTATCTCGACCCAACCCAACCGGGACGGATCTCATCACGTTGAGTTGCGACCGATAATCCCATGATCTAGCTTTGGAATTTGTTTTTCAGACTTTTCTTCCAATACACAGACATACAAAAAAACACAGAGCTACCATAAACATCCAAATATACCGAAAAACTCATCCAAAATTTTTCTTTCATTTTCATCAAAATAATTATATATATTATAGTGCATGACTACTAATAGAAAGTACAGAACAGAACGTAAAAATAGCCATGACCGTACACAAAAAAATCAAAAGTACAAAAATGCCTAATCTCAGATCAGATCCAGAACGGCTAGTCCAAAATCTCTTTCCCTTTCCCATAACCTAAAAACCAAGAAGATAACCACAATGAGCTAACAGCTCAGCAAGACCACACTAGCCGATCTAAATTCTTAGATACTCTCATATCAAAATACTCACAAAAAAAGCTTTAAAATAGTTTATTCAAATAGCTAAACATAATTCAGATACTCATATAGAAATCAGAATATTAGACAGTTCAGAGATTCATACGGAACAAAAATCAAACAGAATATAGATATTAATACAGAACATATTTCATAACAGATACATAAGAGCTAAATCAAATTCATGTCACAGTTATCATTCAAATCAAAATTCATATCAGAGTTCAGAATATATTTCAGAAAACATTTCAAATCAAATTTCAAAACAGATTTCTCTGACCCAGACAGAATCTCAAGGGTTCTAGCCCCTTATGCCTCCCTTATGCTTACAGCACCAGAACATATCAGATATACAGAATTATCATATCAGAATTTATTTTCATATTCCTAGACCCAGACAGAAGCTCAACAGATTCTGGCCCCTTATGCCTCCCTTCCCTAACACAGAAAGAATCTCAAAGAATTCTGACCCCTTATAACTCCCTTCTGATATCATTCAATCACATCAAACGTCAATTATATCAAATTCAGAGAAATCAGATTCGTATCAGAATATCGTCAGATAGTATAACGGCAGACAACGGAAAATTCAACGGATCAAAATTCACAGTTTCAGAAATTTATCAAATTACCAGAGATCGTGTAAAACATCATTTCAAAGCTTTAATTGTATTGAAGCAATATTTTTCAACACCCAGATAATTTTTTATTCAATAAAAACTTCGTAGAATTCAAAATACCCGGTGAAATTTTTTTAGAAAATACTCCAAACGTGCAAAAACATCATCTCTACAACATACCAAAAGTTATGAGGTAAAAGTTTTACCGGTGCAAAGATATACCCGTTTTTCGCTAACGGAAAACAAATTTGAAACATAAAATCTGTCAAAACTCACATTTTTGAAAATTGAGACAGGCATAATGTGCCTTACCTGGAACATATCAAATTCCTCAACTGCGACGACGGACGAAAACGGACTGAAGTCGCCTAAAACTAGCTTTTTCTTCTTTTTTTCCTTCATTTTCTCTCTCCTTAGTTGGTTTCTCTCTCTTTAAAATGAAAATTAGATATTTAATGGGCTAAGATTTTTCCCTGATCGTCCGGACGATATTCATGGTTCATCCCAGGACGATCTCCTCGGTTTATTCACAAACAAAATTCGTACGAACAAAAATTGCTCTTCGTACAGGGATGATCTCCCCGGGTTGCCATCGTACGAACGATGATCACTCTTCGTCCCTGGACGAAGCTCTCTGTCCAAAACTTTCAACTGTTCGTCCCGGACGAACCCAACTTCGTACAGACGAACCTGGAAGGAAAATCCAAAACAAAGTTGAATATAGAAGAAAAAGGGTTTTCACAATCTACCCATCTTAAGAAAAATGTCGTCCTCGACATTTCCAAAGCAAAACTGAGTTAGAATAGACTTGGATACAACCTTCTCATATCAGATTCTTTCTCCCAAGTAGCCTCTTTAGCTGTTCTGAACTTCCACTGAACCTTAACCATAGGAATCTGTTTACTTCTCAGCTTTCTCGCATCGAATGCCAAAATCTTTTCAGGTTCTTCTTTGTACTGTAGATTTGCCTGAACATCTACATCATCAACAGATAATCTCTTTCCAGAATCAGATATCCAATTTCTCAAAGAGGATATGTGAAACACATTGTGGACATCTGATCAGATAATAATAACCTGTAAGCAGAATTATCAATCCTTTCAATGATCTCAAAAGGTCCGGCTTACTCTTCCAAATGTGCTAACACCTTTCATCGGACTGACTTTGACATATATAAAGTCACCAATCTAAAATTTAACTAATCGATGCTTCTGATTGTAATACTTTTGATGTCTATCTTGTGCAGATTTCAACCTTTCTTTAATCAACTTGATCTTCATCACAGTATCATCCACAAAAGTTGAACCAATTACTTGTCTATCTCTCACCTCAGTCAGAGTCAAAGGAGTTCTACTCTTTCTACCATACAAAGTTTTGTAAGGTGTCATATCAATACTGGACTGATAACTGTTATTATATGTAAATTCAATCAGTGGGATATGATTTTCCCCATCGATTAAAAAAGCGGTCGAGGCGTTCGAACAGAGGCGCGACTCAGTTCGAGGCGCTAACCCGGCGCCTTGAGGCTTAAGCCTCAATGTATTTGACGAGGCGTGCGATTTTTTTTCAGCGAGGCGTACGCGTTGAGGCGTAACGCCTTGAGGCAGTGTGAGGCGACGCCTCATTAGGATTTGACGGAGCTCACAACGAAGAACAAATTCCTTATCTTTCGAGCGCGCTGCTTCCGCTTCATCCCTTTTGAGAGCTGCTTCGTGTTCGACCACAAGTGAGTTCTTCGATTCGGTAGGAGTGCTCGGGAACGACCTTTCTTCCTGTTTGACCACTGGTTTGAGTTCGTCACGCTTCGTGTGAAGTCGGAGCTCGAACCGAAGGTAACACAACCTGTTCGACCATTGTTTAAACTTTACCTGCTTCCTCTTTCGTATACTTTTGGTTCGACAACTGTAAGTAATGAGCTTTCTTCCTTTGCTCATGGAGTTTAAAACAACAAGAATTATTTTTATGCTTCTCTTTTAATGGCTAAAATTCAACGTCTTAAAATCATTGCATGTCTCACCACTAGGTACATGCTTGGTATCGAGCCAGTACCGCTCGGTATCTTTCCATACAAACAACTTACAAACTTTAAAAACAAGCAGAATTTCAAAATTACTCTTATAATAATATTTTGTTTCGGGGGCGCTGCCCCTTGACCTCGCGACCTGACCGGTCATGTCAAACCTCGCCAGGAGGTAGCGCCCCCTTGGACCCCCGGCAGACCGATATATTGTTGTATTCATGTTGTTTTATTATTAGTAGTACAAATAATTGTTAAAACAAATATTCAAATTCATAGTTGACATAATATTTTATTATTTTTTTGTCATTATTTATAATTTTAAATTAATTTATTTTACTCTTTTTGAGGCTTACGCCTCGCCTCGCTTAGAGAAAACGTCTCGATTCTCGATTTTGCCTTTTAAAACCTTGATCTTCCCAACTGCCTTCAAAATCCAAAACATATAATCTCAAAAAGATTTTCCAGTACCTGAATAGTCCTCTCAAACTGTCCATCAGTCTGCGGATGAAAAGCCGTACTAAAATGTAACTTCGTACCCAATCCTTACTGAATACCTTTCCAAAGTCTGGAAGTAAACTGTCCATCCTGATCAGATACAATCACTTTAGGCACACTATGTAATCTGACAATTTCTTTAACATATATCTGAGCTAACTTTTCTATCGGATCCGTCTGTCTAATCGAAAGAAAATGTGCAAACTTTATCAACCGATCAACAATCACCCAAATGACATCATATTCTTGCCTCGATCTAGGGAAACACACAGCAAAATCCATGGTCACCTCCTCCCACTTCCACTCAGGGATAGGCAACGACTGCAAAAGATCTCCCGGTCACTGATGTTCTGTCTTCACCAGCTGACAAGATTCACATTTCGAAACAAACTCCGCTATATCATTTTTCATTCCAGGTCACCAAAACAAGCTTTTCATATCTCCTTACATCTTACCACTTCCTGGATGAATAGTGTAGCCTGAATAATGAGCTTCGTGCAGAATTTCCTTCCTCAGATCTCCAGACAAAGGAATCCACAGCCTATTCTTACAGAAAATAATACCGGAATCAGAAAGTCGTAGTTCAAATTTCTTATCATACTTGATATGATCGATCAACTTCAAATACTCTACATCTGACTTTTGAGCCTCATGAACCTTTTCTTCCAAAGAGAGCTGAGTACTCATTTGAGTTATTATATCAGAATCCCAACCAGTAGAAGAAATCACCTCCAGTCGTAGTCTTTCCATATCTCGTTTCAGATACTCATCAAAAGTGAGTTGTACACATGACAATTCAAAAGACTTTCTACTCAGAGCATCTGCTACCACATTAATCTTACCAGGCTAATATTGAATAGTCAGATCATAGTCCTTTATCAATTCAAGCCATCTTCTTTGCCTCAAATTCAAATCCTTCCGAGTGAATATGTATTTCAAACTCTTATGATCCGTGAAAATTTCACATATGACGCCATACAAATAATGACGCCAAATCTTCAAAGAAAATACAACAACAACCAATTCCAAATCATGCGTCGGGTAGTTCTTTTCATGTGGTTTCAACTGTCTCGAAGCATAAGCTATTACCTGACCATGCTGCATCAGAACACATCCCAAACTTTTAAGTGAAGCGTCACTGAATACTTGGAATACTTCCGTACCAGATGGAGGTGCTAACATTGAAGCAGAAGTCAAATAATCCTTTAGTCTCTGAAAACTAGCTTCACACTTCGGTGTACAAACAAAAACTACTGACTTCTGAGTCAGTCTTGTCAAAGGTGCAAAAATATGAGAAAATCCCTTCACAAACTTCCTATAATATCCAGCCATACCCAAGAAACTACATATCTCAAACACCGTAGTAGGCCTTGACCAATTAGCAACTGCTTGAATTTGTTGGGGATCAACAGAAATACCTTCACCGCTCACTACATATCCCAGAAAAGAAATGCTTTTCAGCCAGAATTCACACTTGGAGAATTTTGCATACAACTGATGCCACCTCAGAGTCTCCAACACACTTCTTAAATGACTAACATGATCTTCCTCGGAAACAGAATATATTAGAATATCATCTATAAAGACGATCACAAACTGATCCAGATAATCTTTGAATACTTTTTTCATCAAATCCATAAAAATAATTGGTGCATTAGTCACCCCAAATGGCATGACTAAAAACTCGTAGTGTCCGTACCGAGTACTGAAAGTTGTTTTCATCACATTAGATTCTCTCACCTTCACCTGATAGTAACCAGATCACAAATCAATCTTTGAGAATACAGAAGATCCAGTTAGCTGATCAAACAGATCATCAATCCGTGGAAAAGGATACTTATTCTTGATTGTGACTTTATTCAATTTTTTGTAGTCAACACACATACGCATTGTACCGTCCTTATTCACAAACAGAACAGGTGCTCCCCAAGGCGAAACACTAGGACATACGAATCCTCTGTCCACCAACTCCTGGAGTTGAACTTTCAACTCCGCAAGTTCCTTGGGTGTCATTCTATACGAAGCTTTAAATATCGGAGCCGTACCCGGAAATACATCAATACAGAACTCAACATCTCTATCCAGGGGTAAACCAACCAACTCCTCATGAAATACATCTGAAAAATCTCGTACAACCGGGATATCAGGAATAGAACATGCATCTATATTCATATTCTGTGCCGAAGCCAGAAATCATACAACCCTTCTTCCACAATCTATTTACTTCCAAAGCAAAAATTAAGCAGTATAAAATACCTCTTAATCCTTGAAATACACAACTTTTACTATCCATAAACAAAGTAACTTGCTTTTTCAGACAATCAATATGCGCCCCATACAGACTAAGTCAAATTATATCCAAAATAATATCATACGAAGAAATCAACAACAAAATCAAACAAGACTTTCTGGCTATCAAATTATCTCTAGCCGACAAAATAACAGAATGTGAAACATGTAACGTAACTGAAGCCAGTTGTAATGCATCAAAACAACACTCGAAAATAAACGAATTACTAGCTCTAGAATCAAATAAAACACGACAGGGATGTTCAGAAATGTGAACTGTACCTGCCACAACATCCGGAGCATCTCGAGCCTCATGCTGATTCAAACTGTACATACATGGCTGAATTGGAGCTGGAGCTACTGAACCACTAAGCTCCCTCCGATTACCACTAGGTGATCTCCTTGTTACAGAACCCAAACCACCAGCTGTACCAGAGGATCCATCAAAAATAGTATGGGGAGGAACTGTCCTCGGCCTTCCCGCCAGTCTAACAAAGTTCTCTGATATGGACTCAGATCGTCGATCAAATCCGGCTTGTGGACACTCTGCAATCTGATGTCCTGGCTGACACATCTGAAACACTGACTAGTCATCCTGTAACACTGGCCAAAATGTCGCCTTCCACAATTCTGGCACATCGGTGCCCCACTGACTGAACCAGAATTGGCCATACTGCCACTACCAGAAACTGTAGCAGATATTAACTGTCCACTCCTCTTAGAATCTCTGGATACAAATCTGTTCTTCTTCCCAGAAAAAACTATTGCCATATGCATCACCACTGAATCTCTTCCTACTAGCAGTCCACCGCTGCTGAGTAGCCATCAAATCATTCTCTTTCAGTCGAGCTCTCTTCACAAGTTCAGAGAAATCAGATATATGAAATGGTACCAGGGGTTGCCTCAAACTATCCCGTAATCCTCTCAGAAGTCTATTGCACTTCTACGCAGGTGTACTCACCAACTGTGGAGCATATCTCGCCAAAGTAGTAAACTCTGCCTCGTATTGCATAACCGTCTTGCTTTCCTGAACCAATCTAAGAAAGTCTCCTGCATTTGCTGTCTTGCAGAAGGGGTTACAAACGAAGATCTAAATACTTCAGAAAATTCTTCCCATGTAATCAGAGAATTCAGTTTACCTTGAAATTTCTCCTCCTGCTGGCCCATCTACCAGCGCTTTGCTTCTCCATCAAATAGAAAAACAGTTAATGATATATTTCTATCAGGAGGACATTGCATACCATCAAAGGTCTTCTCCAACCTCCTTAACCAATCCTCAGCTGCTATGGGCTCAGCAGCGCCCCCAAATCTCGGAGGCTTCAATCTCAGAAATATTTGTAGATGTCTATTTACATCTTCAGATCTAACAGCAAAAACTCTATTCTGCGTCTCACTCATCATCTGAGCTACCAACGCAACAAACTGTGAAACTGTATCTGAACCAACTACTGGGGCATAACTATTCACAGGAGCTGCCTGACTAGCTCTTTGTCCAAAACTTTCAACTGTTCATCCCGTACGAACCCAACTTCGTACGGATGAATCTGGAAGGAAAATCCAAAACAAAGTTGAACATGGAAGAAAAAGGGTTTTCACATCGACCAACTGAGCAAAGTCTGTGATATCTTGTGCTGACAGTGGTTGCCTCAAAACATCTCGGAGTCCCTCCAAAAATCGGTAACACTTCTCCTGATTATAAGTGCCAACTAATTATGAAGCATACCTAGAGATAGCAGTAAACTCTTCCTCGTATTGCATCACTAACATGCTTCCCTGAATCAACTTTAGAAAATAGCTATGTAATTATCTCATAACAGACAAAGGTACAATCAATGTCTTGAATGTCTCAGCAAACTCATCCTAAGTAATTAGGGTATTTGCACGACTCTGAAACTTCTCTCTCTATTGGCCCAACCACTAGTGCTCTGCCTCGCAATCAAATAAAAATACAGCTAATGCAACTCTCCTCTCAGAAGAACAATGCATCCCATCCAGAGTCTTCTCTATCATCATCAACCAATTCTCAACTGTTCTAGGCTCAATAACACCTGAAAATTTAGGAGACTAATCTCATGAAATTCTGCAAATATCTATCCATGTCATTAGATCAGGTACTAATAGCCTCTGTGTGAGCCTCACCAACTATCTATGCTACTATACCTGCAATATGAGAAATTGCCTCAGAACTAATCGCAGGAGCTATACCCCGAGCCTTAGCTACCTGATTAGAACTCTGACCATTTGTCATATATGGATCTAGCTGAGTTGGATCAGCCATCTCAAAATACACAGTTGAATACAACACATACATATTAAAAAATAAACAAAATGAGCACCAGAAACTACCCAGAAGCATCTCACTCTTCTATAGATTAAATTATACGGCTCTGTTACAATTTACTTCTCCAACCTATGCTCTGATACAAAAAATTTTGTTATAACCCGACCCAATATGACCCGATATCATACATGTCTTATCGTGTTTGATTATGACAAGACTAACTCCAAGATCTGGTTGGAGAAGTATTGAAATAAAACTTTCAATTTATACGCTACACATAGCCACCATTGAATTGCAATATAAAATGAAAGATTACTAAATCTCAATATGATTTTCTATATATCATCCAAAACATATATAATATAAAATCTATCTACAACAGCACTTGACAACAGAGAGCATAACAAAATAGAAGTCAAACATACAAAAATTAAAACTAACCAAAATATACATACAACATAGATCAGAGCGTGCTATCCAACTACTCAGCTCGCTCCTTACTCTTCCTTAGGCCAAAAAACAAAAAATATAAAAATAAAAACATGAATGAGCTAACACGACTCAGTAAGTTATCATAGCATAAAATAAAAATCAATAACCAAAACTAAAAGAACTGAGAATACTGTGCTGATCATATACTGAAATTGAATATAATTAAATAAATACTGAAATGAAATGAATTATAAGGAAACTGATGCGGACATCCGACGGCGGACGATATTCAAAGGAAGAATCGAATATCGACGACCGAGATCACTTTGTTTTATTTTAGTTTGTTAAGTGTATTTTGATTTAATTTTGTAATTTCCCTTTTTTTACCCTCTTGTCTTATGTAAGCCCAAGGGGCAAATATGTCTTTTAATTTCTTTTGAGGCCTATATATAGAGGTCCATTCTCTTGTATTAGGATGATGGAATTATAAAAAAAATTGTGTTTTGCACTTGTGTTCTTTGGCAAGAACGTTAGTGAAATCCCTATGGGAGGGAGTCGGAATTTCCACCAGCCGCAGGATGGATCCGAGCTCGTGGCTTGAAGTCCTTTGGAGGAGGGCAACGTATAACCGTCAGTCTTCGAAAGAGTCAAAGGCTCGCGGTTTTATCTTTTATCTTTTGTTTTCGTTTTTGTTCCTTCTTGTTGTTCCTAGTCGTCATCTTCATCCTCTCCCTACTTCCACCATCACGTCATCCCCATCTCCCTCTTGCCTCCAAATTCCAAATCTCTCCTCTACTTGTTTCCTTTTCCATACAAATCATTTTGGGAAAGCTTTCATTCCAATCAACCAATCAGATTTGAAATTCGAATTTTTTCCTAAAATAAAGTTCTATTTTATGAAACTTATCCAATCAAATCCAAATCAAATTTGAATTAGGTTGGAATTGATTGCCCACTAGTTCCCACATCCTTAATGCTTTCCAAAATAAAACCTCTCATGTGGGAAAGAATTAAATACTTTCCTAATTTAAATCATCTTAAATTTGGAAAGAATTCAAATTTCAAATTCCAATTAAATTGAATTTGAAATCCTTTCCTAATGAGATTGATTTATTTTTGGAAACTCCCAAATCCTCTTAAATCTGAAATTTATTAGAGATTACTTTCTAGTTCTCTTTCCACAATTAACAACCTAAGTTTGGAAAGCAATTCTAAATCCCCCCAATTAAATCCCCCATGTTTGGCCGGCCCACTTCCTCTCTCCAATCCCATTAATCTCCATAACTACTCCCATTAATTCCCCACCCAAATCTCAACCTAAGCTGCCGTCCTTTGTTTTCCCTCCTACTGAATTAAATCCTCCCCATATACTCTCTAACTCTCCTTTCCAAACCTGTCCCAACCACAAGCGTTACCTCCCAATAGTTTCCCCACGTTCTCCTCTCTTGTCCATGTGATTCCTGCTGGTTGTCCCTGTATTCCAGCATGTGACGTGCTGTCCTGTATCCCTGAAGGCCATACGTTGTGGTCCAAAGCTCCCAGTGCTTTATAGAAGCTGTCCAGGGTGTTCCCCAACGTTGCAAGTTGCTGTCTAGTGAACTCCTGCTTCTCTCCCGGTCTTCCCACCAACTGGAATCTTCTCAACTGCTGTCCAAAGAAGAACAACTTGTTTCCCTTCACTCCAGCAAGACTTCCTTTACCGGACCACCACCAGGAAGGTTTCTCACTGCTGTCCTGATCCTCATGTGCTGCTGTTTACACATCTTTACTTGCTGTCCAGAAATTTCTGGATGCTATAGTGGCTGCCCAACCCCTCTGGGAGCAACCGTTGCTGCCCGGAACTATCCAGAATCACTAATACTTGCTGTCCAGAATTTCCCAAGTGTCAAAGTTGCTGTACAGCAATCGCAGCAATCTCCTATTGCTATTTTGCTGGCTTTAAAGTTTAGATTGCTATCCAACGACATCGAGAAGAATCGAGGTTGCTTTCTACGTCCGCTCAAGCACATAAACACCACACCGGAGCTTTGAATGTCTTGTTTATTTGGTGCTGTTTGGAAAATCCAATTGGCTGTCCACATCTTCCAACATCATTGACGTGCCGTCCTGTATCTTCAAGACCCATAGGATTCAATCCTCCTACCTGTTCTACATCAGAAACACTTCATAACATAATTCTATCTTGGTAGCCCATTGGCTCTGACATAACAGAAACCCACCTTGATTATCCACTGACACCGGCATAATATAATCTCTCCTCGATCGCCAACTGGCACCACATAACAGAAACCCATCTCGGTTAACTAAAATCGCTCTATGACTGTCAAAGCCTAGCTTCATTCATTCTCTCCTCTCTTCTCATTTTCCCCCCCAAATGTTCTCTGTTAGCGGAAATAATAAGAAAAAAAGGGATTTAAATGGTTATTTAAATAAAGTCTATAATGGTTTTAGATTATTATATAAAATAATAATATTATTATAATTAATTTTTAGTATAAAATTCATAAAAATCTTTTTAGGGCTTTAAAAATTATAGAAAAATATTCATAAATAACTTATTTTATTTAGAAAATTTATATGAATTCGGTTTGCAAAATGGACATCTGATGATCCCAAAACCCCACTTGTATCGTTAGGTGCCAATTTCTTAAAGAATTTCAATAGTTCCAAAAAATTATGAAAAATTAAAAAATAAATTAAACACAACAATAAAGATGTTATGGAGAAGACGATTTATAATTAGAGCTTATAATGACTCCTGAATAAATTCTTGATTGTTGTAGGTAAAAATACAACTTTTAAAATTTTGAGTTATAAAATCTTATCTTTCTGGAGTTCGACCAATAACTATGATATTTTTTACAAACACTAAAATCAATAGTATGAGCATAATTGCAATACATATCTTATGCTTCATTCTCACAATTATAAACACCTTGTGTGCATGCAAAAACTACTTAAAACGTTGAATCTAAGCATGTACGTAGCTCAATACACAACAATATACAAGAATACACAACTCAATACACAACAATACACAGTTATACACAGCTCAATACATAACAATACACAATAATACACATATCAATATACATCTCATTACATAGCAATACACAGCTCAATACACAACATTACGTGGCTCAATACACAACTCAATACACAACAATACACATTTCAATATACAGCTCAAAATACAGCAGTACATAACTCAATACATAGCATTACACAGCTCAATACACATTAATACCCAACAATACACAGTTTAATATACATAATTACACAGCTCAATACACACTAGTACACAATAATACACTGCTCAGTACACAATAGTACACATCAATACACATCAATACACAGCTCAACACACAATAATACACAATTCAATATACAGCTTGATACACAACAATACATAATAATACACAACAATACGTAGTAATGTATTGTTGTACACAACAATACACAACTCAATACATAACAAATATACGGCCTAATACAAAAAAATACACAACTCAGTTTAAAATAATACACGGCAATACACAGCACTATACGGTGCGTAGTAAGAAAAATAAAATTTTAACATAATTTCACAAATAAACATAATTTAAAGAATACACCCTAAACCCGAAAAATCACGCTTCTTCGCTTTTTTCGACACAAATAATTGATGAATACACCATTAAACCCTAAAAAACTACATATTCAAAGGAAAAATAGTAAAACATGGGAGGAGTTTAAAATTTAACGATAATAACCCTAGTTTTTCTCCTATGGTTGGATGTAGTAACTCTTCCTGGACGTTTTGTATATCGCCTTCCATCTTCTCGGTGAATGAATGTCGTCCAAACCAGTTTCCATCTTCTTCGCCTGTTTCTCAATTTATCTTTCTTAGCAGCTAAAACGTGATATTTTGCAGCCTACCAAAACCCTAAATACTTGGGTGCTTTCCCGGGTTTCTTTTTTTAAAAAGGTTAAAAAGAGTGTCTCGATCGGATCAGCCCGTCGGGTCGTATGATAAATAATAGAAATATTAAAATTTCACATTTCCGTATTTTATTGGAGTCCGGATGTAGAGCTACATCTGGTGTTCGCACAAAATAATTTCTCCTTCGGAAGACCAACTTTTAATATGACCAAACCATCTAAGGTGACTCTCTCTAATTTTATGTGCCACTGGAGCTACTCCAACCTTTTTATGAATATACTTGTTTCACATTCTATCTCTATGAGTGAAGCCGCTCATCCACCTGAGCATCCTCAACTTTGCAATAGTTAATTCTATGCTTCTGTTTTAATAGCCAACATTCTATGCCATAAAGCATGGTAGGTCTCACCAACCAACTTTTTATAGAAATTTCACTGAAGTTTGAGGGGTACTTATATGTCACACAACATGCCCTATGCATTCCTCCACTTAATCATCTAACTTGAATTCTACTAATAATATCCTCATCTATTTCACCATCACTTTAAACAATAGACCTGAGATATCTAAAACATGTATTCTTATCAATGATTTGATCACCAAAAGTCACAATCCTCCCACTAGATCTATTACTACTAAAATTATACTGTAGTTAGTTTTAGGTCTACTTAAATGGAAACCTTTAGACTATATGTTTAATCTTTATAATTCAAGTTTTTCTTAAACTCCCTCTCTAGTCTTATCAACAGGAAGAATATCATCAACAAAAATATAAACCAGGGTATAAACTCATGCAAATGTTTATGATATATAATAATATTGAAAGTTGTTTATGTTTTCATGGCCAGAATTCAAAATACAGTGAGGCTAGGATCACCACGCTCGCAAGAATAGTGCCACAACACTCCCACATAAATGTTCATGCATGTAAGAATTTTCATAGGGATCAATTAGGCCATTAATGAGTCTTTAACTATGTGAAAATTAAGGTTATTACAGCTCTTAGCTTCTAATCAGGGCATGCACTCAAGTTGGAACATCTAGTCCAACTTTCAGAAAATGCAATGATGGTGATAGAGTGTCTAATTTTTCCTTATAGGCATAATGAAAAGGACAAGCCAGATAAATCCAAAAGCCAATAGTATGACCTTGTGGATAAGCAAATTTAAACAGGCAAGACTAGCCTCCCCATTGATAGAAGGCTCCCTTGTCTAAAAGTTTACTCTTAAATTCCGGGATCCACTTCCTTTCCATCATAGGTAGAAAAGAAGCTTCCTCCTGAATCTCTTTAGTTTTGTCTTCATTATGTTTAATGACAAAAAAAAAAAAAGGCTAAAAATGTGGTTTCTAACTTGGCATCAAGCTGATATTACCTAAATTAGGCCACAATATCAAAATTAAAACCTGAGATTGATAAAGGGTAAAGAGTTATTTGGAATACAAATATTATATTTAATGAACTTTTATCATACAACAACTCAAGACTTGTCAAAAGAAACCTCCACTAAAAAGTACGCTTAACTGGAGAAGTTGCTAGTCTAGAATAGATACGAGAAACACCACATGAAAATCAAGAGTAACCTAAGCACACTTGCGACTCAAGTCAGAAGGTCAAAAAACTCACAAGATTACTAACCGTTATTTTCATTCTCTTAAATGCATGTGCTTATGGATGGAGGAGGGCCTGAGTGCTATAACAAAGTCATATAGATAAATAATTATGTTTAGCGGGAGTTGTTATGAAAGAAACGATTGGATATCTTCATAAGTACAACACTTGCACTAACCAAGCTGCTATATAAAACCATTCAAAAATAAATGTATTTTGCTCACATTTCATTCTATAAAATGAATTGAGTTTGAATAGGTGTTAACACCTCTTCCTAATATTTGTCACTCAAGTTATATATTTGCACTGGTATATCTAAGAAGTAAGAAATAGCTTTAAGAGCATCATCCTCTGGTCATTAATTTAGGAGGAATATATCTTTTTATTCATTAATATCAGAATGTTTATAAAGTGAATATGCCGATTCCACCCCCTAATTTTGCATCTAGAAACTTCTAAAAAAAGTAATATTTAGTTATTTAATTAATGTTTAATCATATATGATACAAACTGCCAGGGCCTCCTAATTTTTGCCTAAAAACTTATTGTTGATGAGAATACATGGATGCAGTGTAACATTTCTTTCTTTTCATGGAAGAATAGTGAAAACATGAATAGATTTTAAATTCCTGCCACCATGACATCTTGGCTAACTTCATGGGGATGCCTTCATCTTCTTTGGAAGTTCAGAGCTTTAATTGAAAATCCGAACAAGAAGGCAAAGAGTGTTGGAAACCCAACAATTGCAGCTGCAACTACTCCTAAGAAATCATGTCTGAATCCAAAATAGTTTCTCACAAAATGAGAGACAACCTCACCAGTGTCAAGCTTGTCTTCTATATCTCCAAACTGTGAAGCTACCAATCCATAAAGTGTCCATGAAACTGGGCATGCCCAGAAATACCATCTCCACCATACCGGAACCCTCTGTTGAAAATAATCTTTTTAGTTCCATCCACATTAAATTAAACAAAACTATCTGCAAATTACAACTTACCGGTCGTGGAATTATCATACCCGAGAAAAGATTCCATAATAAATAAAACCATGTAGATGCTATCGTACCCACGTTTAAATTGGGTGTGAAGCCCACACACATCATTCCATAGTATGTGAAGTATAGGAACGTGAAATACATAATGAACAAATACCAAAAGAACTTGGCAGTTGTCCATTCAAATCCAATCATTGAATAGACTATGACCCCATAAACGATAGCCTGACCCAATACATATGGGATCTCAATTGCGACCTACACATGAAGATGCAACGTTAGTTTTGTGACATTTGGGACTTTTGGTATCTATTTACTGTGCTCATAGCATAAATGGTAGTGTAAGAAAAATCACCTGTCCAAATGCATATGGTAAACTTGAGTACATTCCTGCTGCTCTTTCCCTATAAAAGACTGTTCGCTCAACTGACACCACTGGTTGAACAGAGGAGGAATTTGACACCCCGATGAATAAAACAGCAGTATACATTGAGCCCATTGCATTGAATAAGTCTTGTTGTTTTCTCCTATTGTAAGCCATTCGTAATTATAATGCATAAGTTCATGATTGATATGTGAGAGAATGGAAATAGGATACCAGTATTTTGATGCAATTGAATAAATATTAACTTACATTTTACTACCAAGATCCCAGAAAATTGTTCCAAAGATCAAGGCTATGCCCGATGTGAATAAATACCTCGTTGCAGTGTATGGAAGATTTCTCCAGTATGAAAGGTGTTGTTTCCATAAGCAAATCATACATTGTGAAACGAAAGATTGTGAGTACTTGGTTGCGAAGTAAAGATCACTTGATTCAGGAGGAGGTATGCTCAGCTCCGTGATCAAAGACTTGTTCTTTCTGCATTAACATGAAATTTTGTGTAAGATTACAGTAGATCCTTTCTCAAAGCAAAACATAGATATGAAAGACTACGAATTCAACTCACTGAAATAGCGCAGAGTTCTTGTAAGAATCACTGAAATCAATGCCCAACCTTTCTTCTTGTGCCCTCGTAGTCACTTCTAACATCCATGTTGCGGGATTATAGCCATCTTTTATCTTGCCCACTCCTTCAAATCTCTGCTAAAGTGGAATCCTAGATTTACTCATGTTTCATAGGTTTTAGAAAAAAAAAAAAAAATAGAGGAAACATGAGCCTTAAGGGCCTTACCTCAAAGTACTCAATAATATGACAAGAATGATGACCTAATGGCCCTACATAAATTTCTTGGCCACCTCTCTTCATTAGAAAGAGCTGAATTCAATTAAAAGACATCAATAATTTACAATACAAAAACTTATATTAGCTAATGTACTGATTAGTGTTAGCATATTAAGAAGTAGAAGTGGTAGACATAAGACAATTTTGATTGAAGTTATTCAAAAGCACTTGCGAAGAAGAGGTTTAACATCCTAGATAACAATTAGTTGGAAGGATTGAAAAATAAGGATTCATAAAATCGATCAATAATGGTTGGGATAAGACTAATAATGATTATGATAATAATGAATTAATTAATTAAATTATTGATTCCTTACCTCATCAAAAGCTTCAAATATATCAATGCTAGGCTGATGGATTGTGCACACCACTGTTCTTCCTGTGTCTACAATATTCCTCACAGTTCGCATAACTATTGCAGCAGCCCTTGCATCAAGCCCAGAGGTAGGCTCATCCATGAATATAATTGTCGGATTAGAAACAAGCTCAACAGAAATTGTTAGCCTCTTTCGTTGCTCCCTTGTTAAGCCATTCACTCCTGGCAATCCTATTAGTGCCCCCCTCAACGGAGCAAGTTCCAAAAGCTCCATAACCTCTTCTATAAACATCTATGGTCAATAAAATTTATCTTAGTCCATGCAAAACACGTGAAAGAAAGTTGCTGAGGAAATAAGGAATGTTTCTTCACAAACCTTTCTTGTTGAAGAATCTACTTCAACCGGCAATCTGAGCCATGCAGAATAGACTAGGGATTCATAAACTGTTACGAGAGGGGAATGTATATCATTCTGTTCACAGTATCCTGACACTCGAGCAAATGTTATTTGTTTCTTTGGATACCCATTTATCATTATGCTCCCCTCTACATATCCTCCAGTTTTTCTCCCAGCCAAGACATCCAACAATGTAGTCTTACCTGCTCCAGTTACACCCATTAGAGCTGTGAGCACACCTGGTCTAAAACATCCACTTACACCCCTTAGAAGTTCTAATCGGTTTTCCTGAGCACCTTGTGCCTTTATCTCCTGTTAAGTGTAGGTTTTGACTAGGTATGTTAGATGAATTGGCATACTATACATCAAGGTACAACACATATACGATTTATAGATTACCTGTGGCATGTCCACTGAGTATCTTATATTTTGAAATGTCATTAAAAGTGGTGCAAAAGGAAGAACCATTCCTTTCTTGTTCAATTTGGATTCTGCAATGGCTTCTACATTTTTTGTTCCAATCCTGTTTTCATTCCCTGTTCCAGTTACAAGTTGGTTTGTTAAAACAAGAAGAGATAGCTAGCAGAAGATATAAATCATCAAATCTTTAACAATACGTCTAGTTTTGGATGTGGAAAAACCTTCAGAGCTCTTTGCTGTTGATGATATTTCAGTTATCTCTCCAGTAATATTTGCTTGTTTCTCCTTCAACGTCTCCTCAGATATGATTGGCTGGGATTTTCCAAATGCTACAATGATATGGAGGAATGGTTCATCTACTTTAATTTACATAATGTTAATATTGTATGGTACGTTTATGTGGATACTTAGTTGGAATGATACCTACGTTTTACAAAGGTAAGAGCCACCGTGAAAAGAAAATTAAAAAGGAATATGAAGCCAATCAATGCTCCAAAACCTATCCAATACCATTTTGCTTCTGTAAAGGTTCCACGAGACTTCAAGATGGTCACCCCTAATGATTCTGTTGACCCAGGAAGAATCTGCGGCACAATTATTAAGAAGTATTTAGAGATGTTGTGATCAAGATTTGGGATATGTAAATATTTATTATGCTTAAGCAATTAGGCAGAAGTTGTCCTCATTAACAAAACCCGATATGGAATTTCTTGCAAAATTTTTATTTAACAAATAAAAGAGTTTCATTTTTTTTATTATTTAGTTTAATTTGAAAACTTCATATGGTATTCAATTGGCATCAAGGTCTTATAGTTTTCAGCAAACCATCGAAGTTGTATCATATTCAGGAGTAGAGATGTAAAAAAAACTTGATGTTGATTGAATAACTCAATAACCATTTAGAGTTCGGCTAATTAATTAATGTGCTGAGCTTTATCATAAAATTTCAACTCATTTACTAAAAAAGTCAAACATGAACAAAAGCTTGTTTGATAACTAGTTAGAGTTAGGCTCATTTAATTAAAGTGCAAAGCATAAACATAAATTTTCAACTCATTTACTAAATAAGTCAAACATGAACAAGAGCTTGTTTGATTATGCTCGACTCGAATAGATAATCTCTCTCTCTCTCTCTTCATATGTATATATGTATACATATACATTCTGATATAAACACAGGAGGGACTGGTCCATCCGGCCCAACCCTTGGGCCGGCCCACTAATTACAACAGACATAAGCCTGCTGTTGTTGCCAGCCTCAAATCCCCTCCTATTGGGGTGGGGTCCACTTCTTAAGATTCTGAAGAATGGATGTTTAGTCTTTTTGCATTATTTTGTTATTTACTTTTAGTAGAAGTTTGTATTAGGGTTAAGACATCTTTTTGGCGGTTGATTTTTGTTTTATGCTTGGCATTCTTGGGCTCTAGCGGCGTCTAGAGAATTGGGAGAGATAGATACTCCTCTCGAATAGAGGATCAATTGTATCTTGGTGTTTTCCTATTCCTTTCATCCAATAATACAAAAATATCTACTGGTTTCTAGTTTTTCTTGGAGTTTGGTGGAGTTTTCTCGCTGATTTCCCAAGACTGATATGTAACATTTGAATCTACAAGCATTTTCTATCAAATGAGTGAGGTCCGGGCTGTATTTTGGGGCTGTTTTGGCAAATTCCTGCAACAGTTTTTTCAATTCAAATGGGTGTTTTTGCTATTTTTGGGGACGAACTCATAATTTTTTAGGCAAACAAAGATCCGGGTAATGATGACAGCTAAGAAGGTGGATGCTATAGAAGAACGTATTGAGGGGGAGATGAATCAAATCAAAGTAATAGTGGATGATAGAATTTCCTCCATTGAAGAACAATTCTCGGATCTACGGGACATGCTGAAAAAAATGTTAGATCTCTACAACCAAATGACGGCACCAGAGATAAGAGGTCCGGAAGGGAAAAATATGAATTCTGACATTCGTAGGGATGAAAATGAGGTAGAGATCATAGATGGAGAAGAAAGAAGACCCCATTTTGAACATTTCCAAAGGGAGGAGAGAGGTGGAAGATATGGGGAAAGGCGGGGAATGGGCAAAGAGGTGCTGATTGGGAAAGGAAACTGGGGGGTTATGGCCGGAGAGGTGCTGATTTTGATGGAAGGAGGGGGGAAATGGAAGGAGGGTTTGTGTATGAATGCGGAAGGGAGGATCAGGACACTTGGGGAGGGCCATCCACTTGGGGAAGGAAAAATTATGGAGGATTCAGGGGAAATGGGGGGGGGGGGGGAAAAAAGGGTAGGGGGGGGGGACAAAAGGTCTAGAAACTAAAGATGCATATCTTTGAAGGGAGGACGCACATGAGTGGATTTACAAGGTAGAGAGATACTTCGCCGTCAATGGGTTGACTGAAGAGGAGAAATTAATGGCAGCTGGCCTATGTTTAAAAGGAAAGATGTTGGGTTGTTACCAGTGGATAGACATGAGGCCCATACGAAGCTGGAGGGAGTTCAAAGAATGCTTATTAAAACGTTTCCGAACTAGCACGGGTGGGGGCTTCTATGAGCAATTCTTTGCCCTAGTATATGAAGGCTCAATAGCAAAATATCGCGAACGATTTGAGTATCTAGCGAGTCGATTGGATCGGCTGTCTAAGACCGCTTTTGAGGAGAATTTCATGAAGGGGCACAAATTTAGAGATACGAGAAACAATGAGAGTCATGAGACCTCATGACTTAGAGAGAGGCTATGGAGTTAGCCCAACTGGTGGATGATTAGAAGTACCGGGAGAGGGAAGCCAGAGGCAGCAGTTCAGGTGGCTCCTACAGGATAACCACTACTCTCTTAGCACCTAAGAGCCCTACACCGGGAAACCTTCGTGAGACCCCAAGGGAGAAGCCTGTAGGAGAAGGAAGTGGGGGGAACTTCAAAAGGTTGATGAGAGAGAGATGCAGGAGAAGGGGGCGAAGGGATTATGCTTCTGATGTAATGAGAAGTATGCTCCATGGCACATGTACAGGAACCGAACTCTTCAGGTTTTCACCATTCGTGATGATGAGGAAACTGAGGAAGGAGGTGGGAGTGAGATAGGAGTAGCAGAGGAGGACAATCTGCATCTTGATGTGGCGGAGGTCTCCCTGAACTCAGTGGTAGGATTCACTCTGAGTCATACCATGAAGGTGAAGGGGGAAATAGCAAATATGGAGGTGGTGGTGTTGATTGATAGTAGGGCTACCCACAATTTCATCTTCAACTAGGTCATGGACCAATTAGGGGTGACATTGGTGGAGACAGTGTGCTATGGAGTTATGATGGATACGGGAAAAGTGGAGACGGGCCGAGGGATCTATAGGGGAGTAGTGCTGACTATACAGACTACAGAGGGTTCAGGTGAGGGAGGATTTTCTCTCATTGGAACTAGGGATAGTGACAAAAGAGCATCATATATGGCTATCAAAGTTATTGAGATATGACTTTGAAATTTAGTATAGGCCAAGGATAGAGGACAAGGCAGTGGATGCTTTGTCTACATGTATAGGGGAGCTACAGGACATGGCTGTGTCGATACCACTTATGCTGGATTTGGGGACCATTAAGGAGGAGAGTGTGCGGGATGAAGAGCTAGGGAGGATTAGGGTAGATTTATTGAAGGTTGGGATTAGTCACCCGGGCTATTCTCTAGAAGGGGAGAGACTTTTGTACTAGGGGATATTTATGGTGCCTAGGATATCAGTCCCTATTCCACACCTGCTTTTGAAGTTCCATGGGAGTGTTGTACGTTGAGGGTCATTCAGGGATGCTGAAGACATACATGAGACTCACTTTAGGGTTCTATTGGAAGGGGTGCACAAGGATGTTGAGGAGTTGATAGCCAGTTGTGAGATCTGTCAGAGGAATAAGTACATGGCCATGGCTCTATGAGGATTGTTGTAGCCCTTAGCTCTACCGGATCGTGTGTGGGAGGAGATCTTAATGGATTTTATAGATGGGTTACCTCATATGAAGGGTTTACTGTGATTCTAGTGGTGATGGATAGATTGAGCAAGTATGCTCACTTCATTCCCCTACGACACCCTTACATTGTAGTGACAGTTGCAGCAACATTCATCAGAGAGGTGGTCAGATTTCATGGGATACCTGAGTTTATAGTATCTAACCGGGCTAAGGTGTTCCTCAGCCACTTTTGGAGGGAGCTGTTCAGAATGCAGTGGACAGTACTGAAGAGGAGCACGGCTTATCACCCTCAGACAGATGGACAGATAGAGGTGATAAATAGGAGCCTGAAGACATACCTATGATATTTTGTGTCAGAGACACCTAAGCTGTGGGCTAGTGGCTAGCATGGGAGGAGTATTGGTACAACATTTTGTATCATTCAACCTCTCAGATGGCCCCATTCAAAGTGTTGTACAGACGAGATCCATCACACTTGGTGCATTTTGGGCAACATAGCACGATCATGTAGAAGCAGGCGGATGGGCATAGGAAGGGCATCCAGTTCAACATAGGGGAGAGGGTGTTCTTAAAATTATGACCCTACAGGCAGAGGACGGTCGCCAATAGGAGGAATGAGAAGCTTTCCCCAAGGTACTTTGACCCATATGAGATTTTGGAGAAGATTGGAGCGGTAGCATATCATTTCAAACTACCCCCAATGGCAACTATACATCCAGTGTTCCATGTATTACAGCTGAGGAGAGCAATCAGGGATTAAGCAGCTAGTTCTGAGCTACCAGAGACACTGACAAAAGACTTTGAGGTAATATTAAAACCATTGGAGTTGATGGGGGTTCGTCAGGGAGGAGAGGGGATTAAGGAGGTTCTGATTTAATGAAAGGGGCTATCAGACTACGAAGCCACATGAGAGGCTTACGAGAGGGTGAGACATCAGTTCCCATCTTTCCACCTTGAGGACAAGGTGGTTCTTTGGGAGCGGATTATTCATATAACTTACAGAAGGAGCAAGCTTGTTGTTGTCGTCGGCCTCAAAACCCCCCCTATTGGGGTGGGGTCCACTTCTTAAAGGATTATAAAGAAGGGTTGTTTAGTCCTTTTGTATTATTTTGTTATTTGCTTTAAGTAGAAGTTTGTATTATGGTTAGGGCATCCTTTTGGTGATTGATTTCTTTTTTAGTGCTTGACATTCTTGGGCTCTAGCGGCGTCTAGAGAATTGGGAGAGATAGATCCTCCTCTCGAATTGAGGATCAATTATATCTTGGTATTTTCCCTTTCCTTTCATCCAATAATACAAAAATATGTATTGTTTTTTTTTCTTGGAGTTTGGTGGAGTTTTCTCGTTGATTTTCCAAGATTGATACATAATGTTGGAAATCTACAACTGTTTCCTATCCCATTCATTCACACACACATATATATATATATATACACACGCGCGCGAGATTTGATGATGAATGACAGTAAAATTCACGGGTATATGATGTAGTTATTTATGTATGCATGCTCATTTGGTGTTGATCGATCAGGTTGTACTATTGGCTCAGACCTAAATGTGTCAATCAAGCTTGACAAGGAGCTCAATGTTGTGATGTTGTAAATCCAACACAAGCCACTGTGGAAACTGATGTGAAACGTACATGCAAGGATGATTAGATTAAGAAATTTACACGCTTAATGTTTAGATAACAATATTAAATATAACTTATGCTGATTTAAACGCTAAGATAAAACGATAAGGTGATAAAATAAGCTTTGGCCAAATCACATGCGTGGAAGTTAAGACTGTAAACTAGTCAAATAATTTGACGTTGCATACATGATTGGTTCCAACAAAAATCCTTTCTTAACAACAAAAACTAGTCACTATGTTTGAGTCTGCTCAATCAACTCTCTAATTTCTAAGGCTTTAGTGGAGAGTAATTAACAAGCTTCTTATGAATTGATTAAGCCACATAGTAGGATAACTAGGAATATAAGAGATTACTGAAATAGTTCACCATTATCGAGCATTAGGCAGTCATTGGAAGCCTCAGATCAGAAACCTCCTTAGTCTCCAAAGTTAGGACAGCAATCTGAAATGGCTAGGGAGTTTTGGACAGCAGTTGGGGCACTATACTTTGCTGGAATGTCCTGAATAGCAAGCCAAGATCTCTAGACAGCACCTCAAGGAAGTCTAAGCAGCAGTTTTTGAGTCCTAGGAGTCTTGAACAACAACTCGTGAGGTCTGGACAGTACCCAAAGAAGTCTGGACAGCAGGTTTTGGGTCTTAGGAGTCTTGGACAACAACTTGTAAGGATGGAGATCCCTGGATGGCGTGCAGGATTCGTCCAAAAATTCAAGACAGCAACTTGACTCTGTCCAGAAATCTGGACAGCTAGCTGGGGAGATGAATTTCAGTCGTTTTCTCCTATTGGGTGCACGTGAGCATGAAAGTGAGGGTGGGAAATTTTGTGGACAGCAATGGAAGAGACTGGAGTTAATTCACTTTGATTTAGGCCTAGGTTTGGAAAGAAAATTATTTGGATAGAAAGCACAATGCTGCAGTGCTGTAGTTACAGTGTCGAGGCGCTGTAGTTCACAATGCCAAGGCATTGTACGTATAGTGCCGCAACACTGCTAGTTAGGCTAAATAGTTTTTCTTTCTTGTCCTTTTATTTCACTTAAAGTGCATCCTTTTGTTTAATAGAAGTGCATATCTTTGTCTGTTTTGAGAGTAGAATGGTATGAGAAGTGAAGAGAGACAAGAAGAGAGTGTGAGAAAAAAGATATCTGCAATTTCTCTCATTTTCATAGTGAATTTCTTGGTTTGGTGTGACTTCGTTGTTCTTTTCCCGGTTTCGAGTTAAATCTTGGCATTCTTTTCCCGGTTTCGAGTTAGCAAAAAGAGCCTACCATAACTCATTTATATTTGACACATTTAGACTCATATAAAGGAGCAAATGCTGCATTACATTATGACAGTTCTTACATGTTTCCAGCTTTTCCCAAGGAACTCATTTGTTGCTAGAGCATTCAAGGAGTACATCATAGGTGAGATCCAGTAGCCCCATATCCACCATTTCTTCATGTCATCTATAAAAGTGGAATAACACAGATAGGTGGATGAATAGCAACTTTACATACTTGATAGTTTTGGTGTATTCAAAAATGACCTATGGCAAGCTTATGCTAGATAACTCAATCGACTCTTAGAGTGTAAAGTCAGAGGAATGTACCGTGTGATAGAACAAATCCAGCCAATGCTACGACCACAAGCAGTGCAAATGATCCTAAAGAATTAGCAACAACCATGTCTCTGCTCAATCCAGCAATTAAACGAAAGAACGCAGACATTGCCTGTTGGAGTGCTAAAAACAGCAAATACTGTTTAAAAAACCTGCATTTTTTTTTATTTTGTTAAATGCTGTAACACATTCGTCCTTCTAGGAAGGCCAACTAAAGCATATATCGTAATGCATCATCACCTTCCAACATTAGGATCATAACCTATAACATAATAGCTGACAAACACCCAGGTACCAACTTCAACTAGAGCTATGGGAATCTTCAGAATCCACGAAGGTAATGTATATGCCCATGCAGGATAGAAGAGGTAGTCTCTTTGCTTGAGGAAGACTGGGAGTTTCCAAATTGTCAATGGAATCTCTGTGAGCCCATTAAACACGATCGTCTGTATAGAGAAGAACAATGAACCCACAAAAATTCCACCATCCAAGACTGAATCACGGTGCATATTTGTCCTTAGGAACAGCGTCATTGCAATAGATGCTAAAAGCAGTAGCTGTTGAGAGTCATTTAAGATATTTAAACGCCAGATTCAATCATTTATATAATTCAAACACTAAGGTCAAAGGCAAATTTTACTGACCTGAATTGCTCTGAAAACATATGCAAACCAGTTGCGCTTCATCAGCAATAATTCTCTTGAGATGCAAGCTTTTAGCAGTTCCTTTTTGCTCACACCATATTTTGAAGTTGTTAAAGCTGCAGGATGTCCCTTTCTCGCGTCGAATGGGACAGCAAGCTCCTTCGTTAATTTGTCACCGATATGGAATGATTGGAATGCTTCTGAGAATTCTCTTGCAGTTACATATCTGTAAGGTTCTTCGTCACGTGCCCAATACTGCTGCTGATCTTTCCTTGATGTAACCTGCATGCCAATAGGCAATTTGCTATTTTTTTACCTTTATATATATTTCAAGATCAATTGAGAGCATTGAGGAAGGCGAACAACGGATAATTCGAAATTTTATTCTATCGTGGAACAGATCACATTGATGCACCCAAAGCATTGAATATATCAAAGAAGAGCCATTCGTGCGTTGCTCAATTGAAAATGACGATGAAAAATAATGGTTGGCAAGCACGATACTCCATAAAATTATCCTCATGAATTCAAATCATCAAATGGATTGAGCCGATGTGATGTATTCGGGGCATCAAATTTACATAAGAGGGGATCCCTCACAATGGAAGATCTAAATTAACAAACTACAGATGGAACAATATGAGATGTTGACCAAATGTCTTGCATTTCGAAAATCCTGCTGCATATAGATACTGCAAGGTTTACACTACTAAAATCCTGCTGCAGCAGTTGCCCTATCCTAGATCTGTCAGTTCAGTGAAAATAAAAAATCTCTGTTAAGGTAAAATCATCTCCACTTTCTATTCAATTAGGGCATCTACAACCTAAAAATTGATTTTTCATTTCAAAATACAGTAACATTCATATCAAATGTTAATTCATCTCCAACCAAACTCTACTTCAACCCTATTTTTATTCTAAAAAATAAGTCTCTATTAACTTCTAAAAAATGTGCTGTCAATATTGACATTTATTTATTCACGGAGGAGAAAAATGAAAATAATGTGTTTGCGTTTGGGGTTTGGGGTTTGGAATTTGGGTGGGAGGCTTGCGGCAGCTGTAAAGGCCTGTTTGCAGTTCGATTGAAGATGAACTTATATAAGCAAAATACACTTGAACTCCCTCTGACCCTTCTCCCTCTCTGTTTGATTCCTACCAAACCTCCATCTCCCTTATTCTCCTCTTAGTCCTAACGCAACCAGCACGAACTCCTCTCCACTCACCCTACTCGCTCCAGCCGCAAAGAGCTGCTCCCAGCTTGCCTCTCCTCGCTCCAAATGACCCACACATCCCAGCTCACCCTCTGCTCCATTCCTCTGTTTGAACCAAATAGGTCGTAGCCTGTCTCCACCTTCCTCCTCTACCCAAACTATTCACCGAACAAGTTATCCCTTGCCTGCTGCGATCAAAACCACATGAACACCGAACCTCCGACTTCTCTAGCCTCTCCATTCCCCGCACTTGAGCCTCCTTCTTCCAACTGACTTCCTCTCCCGACTTCCACTGGGGTGTCAATATTTGGTACGACCCAGTATTCCCACCTGAAATCAACTCGAAAATTTTGGGTTCAGGTTCGGGTTAGGAATTTCAACCCGTTTGTAAAATCAGATTGTGTTCAAGTTGGCCCGGAAACCTGAGAGTGATCCGGAATGACCGAGCAAAAAGCCTCTGCTCACGTCTGACCACGCATGCCTGCGGTTCATGAACTTGCATGTCTCTTCACGTCCGCCGTCGTGCGGGCATCGCTTATTGCGTCACTGCTGTCGTGCCGCTGCCGCTTCCTGGAGGCTCCCTCTGCCGCCTTTCTAGTCCGGAAATTTTGCGAGAACGGAAGGCCGCTGCCGCTTACATGTCGGGTCAGGTTGACCCGAACCCGAAGCAGTTGGGTTCAAATCTGAAAAATTGATATGTTTTCAAAAACGGGTCAAGTTCCGACCCGTGACCCGATTTTAACAGCCCTACTTCTACTCCCTCATGCCATCTCATTGTACTACCCAGCTACCTGCTGCCGTGAACACCTCTCAACAGCCCTATGTTTGAGCACCAACTACTACAGCTTTCTCCACCCGTCTACCTACAGCCAACAAAACTTCCCTCTTACCACTAACTCTTCTCCACTACAACCAGCCACCTAGATTATCGAACCAAATTTCCTCCAATACATCTTCCTCACTTCTCCACTCAACATCCCTACCTGTGTAACTCTTTTCACTGCAACCAACTCCACTACACAGAAGGCAATACCTACACAACTCCAAAACCAGCCCTCTCAAGTCTCATCGAACACCTCACCAAATATATATTATTAAATTTATCTTGACTATTATTATTATTAGTTAAGAAAAAAAAAACAGTAAAAAAAGAGAGAAAAAAGAGATTTAAATAAAAGAAAAAAAAAAACAGTTTTGTATTTTTAACCCCTCATCATCTCATCTCAACACCGCCACCAGTGCCTCTCTTGCTAAGGATAATACTCGCTAATCTCAAAAAACTTAAATCATGTTGTTGAAATTTATGGTGTAATGTGCAACCCCCTGTACACACTTTTCATATCATGATAGGAGGAAACTCAAATACAATGTTAGCAGCGAAGTGGGTAGGCCATGTATGAGCTTTTCTTAGCGTGGTGGGGACACTCCTAAACACTCGTACGCACTTTTAGGCCGACAAAAAAAATTGTGAGCTTTCATGCAGATATCTCAAAGAACCATACAAGCTTTTTGTTGTATGGTGAATTTAAAGATATCGACCACAGTGTTAGTTAACACCAACTATACTCGCTTTTCATAACATAATGGGTAGGCTTAGCTCTCCTAAAATTCCCCTTATGCAAGAGAGATGTTATGAGGCTTCCAAAATTTTGTCTGAATTATTATTAGACTAGAAAATTTATATATTACATACACAGTTAAAAATGTAGCTAAAATAAAGACTTAAATGAACTTATAAGGAACTGGACCTAAATGAACATTTAAGTTAACTTATAACTAAATAAAATTCATAAAGTTAGAAGGTTGAGAAGGGGCAACATATGATAACTTGCCTACATGCACGAATAAAAAACTTGTAATATGACATCTTCCCTATAGTTGACTACAGGAGACTTATAAGGATCAGGTACTTGCAATGATCATAACAACTAGTCTAGAGGTAGACATTAAGAACTCATTGTGATTGTGATAATTTGCCTATAGGCATAGACAAGAGATGTGTAAAATGCAGTACAACCGACCCAATAAACAATAGAGGATTTGCACTAAATGTAGTTTACCTACGGACACGATTAGAGGACTTGTAAACACAACTACTTGCCTACTGGCAAAAATAAGGGCTTATAACGAATACATTAACTCACCTACAAGTGATGACAGGGAAGAGGCAATTAATATACTAGCTTATGAGCAACATCAGTGGACCTATAATGAACACTATATTTCACATTGTTGACCTGATTTTTCATTAAATTTGGGTCAAGGGGGTTCACATGATCACAATGACCAAGCCAAACCCTAAGTCCACCTTCATTAGGTTCAGTGAGTCAAAACAAGTTTGTTGAGCTTAGACCCAAGTCCTGAGTCAACCTGATTGACCAAACTAGCCCAAATCATCCTTATTTGAGTTTTAATCAATTTCAAATCCTTCTTTGCTCAATCCCTGGTTGACCAAACTAGCCCAAATCATCCTTATTTGAGTTTTAATCAATTTCAATGCCTTCTTTGCTCAATCACTCATCCATTTGGACTTTATTGACCATGTTGACCTAGTCAACACTTGGCTTGATCAACCCAAGCCTTATTTGGTCAAATTTGACCAATTTAGGTCATATTCATGCCCCCTTGAGCATTTAAGACTCTTCCAAACCTCCCCTTAACCCAAATCGCAGACAAGGAAGCCTAGATCCCTTCTAATTAACCCTAGAAACAATCCTAGCCATCCATCATAGGGTTAAGACTATAAATAGAGGCTTAGGGCTTCATGAGAGGGGACATTGCATTCTATTCCTTCCCAAAGATCCCCAAGCCCGAGATTTTCCTTGTGTGAGCTCCCCCTAGTCTCCCTCCACCTCTCCCAAGCAAGAACCACCGTCAAGGCCTCACCGGCGGTGAGATCTCCGGTGAACCGAGGCTTAATCCCTTCCAAGGCGAGTTCTCGTCGATCCATAGCATTTTAGAACGCGATTTCTTCTACAAAAAGGAGCGTGGATAGTTTGCAAATGCAATAAGACCAAGAACTCCCTAATCCATCCATTGAATTAGGTAAAATCTTAAACCCATGGTTAGCACACTTAGAGTTAAATAACATTTAATACAGTGCATTTTAGACCATGATTTTTGTCCCCAATGAATGCTCTGCATGAATGCTACATATATTTAAAATTTTATTAAGTTTGATCTATTGTATCGAGAGAATGAGGCGAAATATCACTTTAGGGTTTGAGCTATGAAGCCCTGGAGTTACGTAAGATATGAACCGTTGATCACGCGATCAATGGTTCGGATCAATCCGTTCCAGGACATTTGGTCGACTGCGGATTCGATCCCGCGGTCATTTGCTCTGTCCGGCGAGAGAGCCATTGAACCAAAACCATGAATGATCGGATGGCTCCGCACCGCTTCTAACATGGTTAAGTTCAACGGCACGGATTCCTGCGCCGCCGCAATCATTGCCATATCACAATCGTTGGTAATGATTGCCCACAGTTTGAAAGGGCCAATCAAAGGCCGCCGCGAGTTTGACCGCCGCTATTTTATTTAAAATTAGTTTTAAAATTAATTTTAAATCTTTTTTTAAATAAGATTTCTTTAAATAATTATTTAAAATTTAAATCCAAAAAATACATATAATATATCAAAAATTTTAGAATTTAATAACATTTAGTTTAAAGTTAAAATTATTTTAAAATACATTATATATTTTAAATTATTTTAATTTTTTTAAATACTTTCTTTAAAATAAAAAAAAATAAGAATTTTTATTTAAAATTAATTTCAGATATTAAAATTTAATGTTTCTTAATTTTTTATTATTTAATTACTTAAATACTTAAATATTAGTTAATTAAATATTATATTAAATATTTTCAAAATTAAAAAAAATATTTTGAATTATTTTAAATTAATTTTGGATGACCAGTGGATCTCTCAAAAAAAGATATTTTAAACATAGATTGAGCACCTGAAAAAGAATTCATAAGAAAGGATTAGTGAATGATTGAACTCTAATTATTCACCAATCACATCATTAGTCATATATTAATTATCATTTAATCTTTGCATGTTTAGGATGCACGAGCACTTAGCCTAGGCTCTCATAATTCTTAGAAAATGACTTATGATGATGTGTTACGTTTTCTTTATGTTACCTAAGGGTTAGTCGTTGACATTTAGTTTGAACCCATTCAACCTAGTAACACTTTAAGGTCAATAATTAATGACCCATGTAGAAAACTTAGAGAAATTCTAAGAATTAGGATACACCTCCAAATATCATGAAACTTTAACTATCTAAACTTAGTAACATATCAAACTCTTAAGAATTTTTAGGACCATTTAAGTTAATTAATTAACCCTAATCTACCCTTTTAATTAAACTCTAAAAAATTCAAAAAATTATAATAAATTCAAATCAAACCCAAAAATTATGAATAATATATAAAACTCTTCATAATTTAATCCTTAATCCAAGAAAATTAAAAGCCCCTTAATTGGACCTTAATTTTAATACTAATTTAATTTCAATTAAAAATCACTTTTAATTGAATTAATTAATTGAAAATTATTAAAAAATTTTGAAATGTCCCAAACACTTGGAAACACTTTCTTAGGATATTCCTGACCTTAAGAAGTGACCACAAGAGGTTTGGACTTCATCTCTAAAATGCCCTTGATTAAGCAATTTTAATAATTCATTAAAATACCTAAACTTTGAAAAATCATAACTTTATGTAAAAAAACTCCAAATACAATAAACTCCAAGGCTAATTACTCCCCATAAGATCTAATATTTAATAAAAATACTAAAACCCCATAGAGCTTAGCCTATTTCTAAATGTCAACTTTAGACCCCTTTGAGCTAGTAGATAGGATAACCCCGGACATTCTAAAATTCACCAACTCAACTTAAATTTTAGAGAACATTATCCTAAGCATTAAAATTGATCAACCAACTAAATTAATTAAATTTGACCTCAAAATCATTAATATTTAAATTTTAATTAAAATTTCCTTTTGGCCTTCAACAAAACAAATCACAAATAATTTGAACTAATTACCCAATATAAGACATATATAAGACCGCACGGTCTATTACACACACATATAATTGTTTGCTAGAACATGACTTCTAGCTCTAGGTTAGACTGATATTTTCTTTTCTTCTTGTTTCTGTGATGTGATGATTTGCATATGGCATGTGTACTTGTTGCTCTAATTTTCTTTAATAATTACTATTATGATGATTTTTATGATTATATTTTCTTTGTGATGTGATGGGCAATAAATTACTCATAGGTTAGAAATGATTTTGATACTAACGATATTTTATGCATGTGGCCATGCTAATGAAGAGCTAAAAAGGGGGCTAAAATAAATAAATCATATATATAATTGCTACAGGTGTTTCAAACGCTTAGCCCCCAAATAAATAAGAGCATGGTAAAGTGTGACTGACATGAATACATTTATTTTTATATATAATTGCTTGGAATATTTTGTTTTAACTGCTTATGATAATCTTGTATGCGAGTTTAGATTTTTTTTTCTGATGTAATGTATTTGAAGTAAAGAGTTGCGAAAGTTTATAAAATGTGGCATTTTTACTAGGGTTCCAAAGAGAAAAGAAAGTCCCGTTATGGGAAATTTTTTTTCATTTTTATATTCTATTGAAAACGAACCATAAGAAGACTGAAGAAAAGTGATCCACATAAGAGCTATAAGATTAAGATCAAGATTAAAAAGGCCCCATTTTAAGACTTGCATCGTGCTATAGGATTAAAATCCAGGTTGTTATCGGTGGAGCCTGACCATCATTACTTTTCTGCAGATCATGGATTGTATATTATATGACACTTGACATGGACTTCGGATATTCTTTTTTATGGTTTTATTTTAATGTATTTATTTTGTTTGCGTAGTATAAATGACATACTTTTTATATATTTTTTCTTACATGTGTATGTGATTGATTTTGCTAGGTTCTTTAGAGATAAAACTTTTCTACCCGTAATTTAAAACTAAAATTTTAAGAATTAAATAACATAAAAAGATAACGATCTAGAGAATAAGTCCAATATCATCCGGGGTCACATGCATCTTAATGCATTTTTCTCTCTCCTTGTTTAGACACTTCTCCGCATACATGTAGAATTTAAATAATCCTACATATGTGGATGAGATGTTGAACTTGGGAAGCCTAGTCTTCTAAAAAATTATTTTTATAATCCTATTTTTTAAATTTCAAGCATTCTTTATTTAGAGACTTTAACCAACATGCATTACATTAGAAATTAACTAAAATCAAAATTTAATTGCATTAGTCTTATAAGCATACTACCATTCATAAGTATAAGGACACTTAGGAACCTCTCTAGACATCGACCTTAATGTCAAAAAAAAAAAAAAAAACTTAGCCACCCACCCATCTTTCATAAAGACCAGACAACATGAATTTTACACGATTAAGTGGTTAGCTGGCTTTCCTTTTCAGGCAGGATATAAGCCCATAATACATTATCTATGTTACGAGTGTTAGTATTGTGTGTAGAATACTAAACCCACTATAGATTTAGGGTTTAATGCTACTACTATTGGCGTCCTATAGTATGCCTCATTGACGGGTAAGTCATCTATCCTTCAGAGGTTATAAATCTCATCTATCTGTATCACATGGATGATGCTACCTCCATCTTTCTCTTTTGTATGCTCAGAGTGCAGTGTTGTCTTTTTCTCCAGTTTCTTTCCTCTACCTTAGTCATTCTGGATGATGATATGAGTCATGTATGTTGACTAAGCCAAGTTGAACCTTTCTTTCCCTTTGAATATGAAGTTCCTAGACTAGTCCCTATGCGTCAATCCCATCTAAAAGAATAATGTATAACCCTTAATCAATAGTCTTCTTAGGCCCCGACTTAAGATGTAATTAACCACGAGGCTTACGCTTGTGAGAAATCGAATCTCGTATCAAATAAACCCCACTCAAGCTGATGTATCGGGTGGGGGAAATCCTGTGACTTTGATCAGGTCACATATATTATTACCCATCAAGGTGCGTGTGTGAAAGCCATTATCCTCAATGGTTAATCGTATGTATGATTTCATCTGCCCTCCTATTGGCCCACTTGTGAAAAGTGCAAAGGTCTGCGACTGTTTTGTCTAATGAGATAGTGTGGTCGTACCATTTTCACTTTGTTTCCCGCCGAGCGGTGTTATTTCAGAGAACCACAAACATGTCAGCAAGAGTAGGGAATTGGTGGTGCACATAACAACTAGCTTACAAACAAAAATAGGAGATTCATAGCAAATAATAGAGCTCGTCTACAAGCAATGAATATGATCTCCTAGTGTTGATTGAACAAGCATCCTCTAAGAACTGTGTTAAATGATAACTTGAAGGAGGCAAAATAAACTAAACAATATCTCTCCTATATGTAACAACTAAAATCTAATATGTTTCACGTCACTGAATCCGTAACACTCGCATAAGCAGACATAAGACATTTGTAAGCCCCTAAATAAAATGTTGTGCACACTCCAATGAAAATCATTTTCACAAATGGAAAAATTAAATACTTTTAAAATCCCCCTCATGCATTAAAATACAAATTCTTAAACATTTGCTTGTTGCCTTCAAAAGCATGCAGCAGCCTCAAGAAGGATGCGACAACCCTAAGAAGAGTGCAACCATCTCAAGAAGTTTATTTTAGTATAAAAAAATGTGCATGTTGATTTAAAAGAAGATTTTTATTTACCATATGTGCTCCGACAAATGTCCTAAATGCCCTCTGTTAGCTAAGGTTGACTTGAATTCATCCCTCAGACAAACATTCACCCAATGTCTACAAGGTATAATTGTACAAAGTAACCCATGGATGCCGACAATGACCCTTCGGTCAGGTTGGGTCGACTACTGTGATGCTCCAAGATCAAACTTGGAAAGAATGTCAATCAATTACTCAAACAATTTACCAGAGTTATCTAAAACCTTCAATTAACCAGTCTATAAAACATCTATAAAATTTAAAACATCAATATACAAGTCGATTCATAACTCAAAAGTCATGTACAATACTCAGGAACTACACTACAATCATCAGTTCTAAAATCTATCCTGAGTACAAAAGAATCAAAATCAATCAAAAGACAAAAAAGCACACAGAACGCCAAATTGC
>NW_021318569.1:106567-114488 GCF_001605985.2 Dendrobium catenatum | reverse complement strand
TCTCTCTAAAACAGATATTTTGATTTTAAAAATATTTTCTCTCTCATCAAAACGAGCTGATTTCTTTAAATCAGTTGTCTGATCGGCCCGGCCGATCGCCAAATCGTCCCGGGACAATCAGACCAGAAAAATCGTCCTGGACGATCCTGAGAGGAAAAATCCAAATCTGAGAGGAACTGTAAGGGAACGAGGTCTCACAACTACCTCCTCTGACTATGTAGACTAGGGTTTAAGATGACATGGGATGACGGAACCATGAGATCTTTATCGGGTTCATATCCCCTCCCTCCCACCATTTGCTTTAAGTGAGAAGTTATAAAATTTCTAATTTTAAATATCTAGATCAGTTGTTACTATACGTTGGATACTAAGTATTAATTTAACGACTAGCCTTAATCAAAAGTATTATCTCATTATCGGGAGGGGTTATTAATTATAGGGGTTTACTCCTATAGGAAACCAAAGCTCAAATTTTATAGTCCTTGTTAAGAGGGTAAAATATCTACGCAGTATCTTATCTATATATCTAATCTACCTTCCGAAATTTTTTTCCTAGAATTTAATTCATTAAAATTCTCCCCAAATATAACATGGAGAGACCAAGGCACCTAAAGCTTAAATTTTGGGAGCCCACACTATCAACTAATCGTAAGAAAAAATTGTGCGGTCATTTTCTAGTTTTGAACTTACTTCCTGCAAGAAATCCGCAACCCCTTTTCTCTCCGGGCATTTGAAGCCCATCAATTCAAAGAATTCAAGGACATTCTCACGAGGGCCATGGTACACAATTTGAGCATCCGAGAGAAGAATTATATCATCAAAGAGGTCAAATGTTTCTGGTGCTGGCTGGAGAAGGGAAATAACAGCGGTTCCATCAAGTATATGTATATATTGTCTCAATGAGCTGACAATTTGGTAAGTTGTGGAGGTGTCAAGTCCTGTGGATATCTCATCCATGAACAAAGCACTTGCTGGTCCAACAATCATCTCACCTGTCAAAGATTGGTGATCAGGATGGGTGATTCAAATTACCAGACAAGTTGTCAAGATTCATTTAGACGAGGGAGAACAAGTTATGATTGGCAAGTTATTAGCTAAAAAAGTTGTATGTTTTTCCTTTTAACCTGTTGTAACTCTTTTCTTCTGTCCTCCAGAAATACCTCTAATCATCTCATCTCCAATCATTGTGTCAGCACAGATGTCCAGCCCTAAAATCTGTTGTGAAATACCACCATGTTGAAGTCTTTATTTATCAAATCCATTTTTTCTTAATTGAATGAAAAAGGGATAGGTTTGATCAGAAAACTTTTTACCTTTAGTACATAATCAGTTACTAGACCCGTCTCTTGTCCTTCCATTGAACTTGCCTGCAGGTCATCTACGTTAGCTTAATTGGTTAACCATTTGTATTAATTAGTAACTTAATAATTACACAATAATACATATTTGAAACACACATAGCTCTCTACTCCTATTTCACGCACATAAAAAGGTTGAGGAAAAGAAAAGATCACTCCCTAACCTTCATAAAGACATCAACGTCAGGGTCTGGCTTTATATTTGCTGCTTTCTCTCTCCTTGAAAGCTCTGCCAACATATCTGTTTGCCAACACATTGGATAAACTGACTATAGTCATCCTCTTGTATATCTTTAGACTAAGGCTTCGTTTGGATCTGCTTTCTTACTGTTTTTTAAAGCAGTTTTTTAAGTACAAAAATTAAAAATTTTTTACTAGAAAACTGCTTTAAGAAGCAGTAAAAAAATTGTCCCAAACGAAGCTTAAATCCCACATGCTGTAAAATGCTTGATCAAGCTTACCATAACGTTTACCAACTCCTTGACACCTTGCAGAGAATGATAGTGTTTCTCGAACCGTCATTTCTCCGATATGGACATCATACTGGCTGATATAGGCAGCATTTCTTTGAGGTACAAACTTATTCATTTCTTGACCATTGTAAGTCACTCTTCCTGAAACCTTCACATCAGAGTCCAATTTTCCAGCTAGAGCCAGCAGTAAAGTGGTCTTCCCTGAACCAGGAGGTCCTAAGAGTAGAGTCATCCTGCAGTTTACAGCATATAAGAAAGAAATAAATTCTCAGCTCAGGTATTTTTATTTCTGCAACAACTGAAATTGCTGGTGTACCTTCTAGGCTTTATGAGTCCACTAACATTATGAAGTAAGGTTAATGGTTTCTTCCTGCTTGGTAGAATGTGAAGGTTGTTGGCAAAAGCCTTTATCGACAAAAGGAGAGACAATTTGGTCAGCATTCTTTAAAACTAGATACCTTTTTTGCAAATATTACCAAACTGAGGAGAATTTTAGACAAATCTCGCTTTCAATTGGTTCATTACAAGTAACTATTAAACTCTCTGATTACCTCAAGCACGTTTTTGACAGAATTGAGCAGCGTAGGCAATCCTCTGTTGCCCACATATGCTTCAGCTTTAACATTAAGGTTCTCATACCGTACTTCGATGGTTGGCAATTCAATCCCAACACTGCAACAATATTGAAATCAAGAACCAGAAATTATAAAAATAGGTATAAGGAAGCCATGTAAATGATTTAATTATCTTACTTATCAATCCTGTTTCTGATTCTCAGCAAGAACTTCTCATTATCATCATCTGCCACTCTCACCAACTTCTCCAACAACTCCCTCCTCTCCAGAAACCCGAGACTCTCTATATCAACTTCCTTCTTACCTCCTTCAGCCAAGTTCAGAATGCCTTTCCTCATTCTATTGTAAGTCGGCAGCCTCTCGATGGCTGCCCATGTTAGATCCTCCTCGTCGTCTTCACTGTGCCTGGACCTTGAGAAGACCTGATCTCCATTCCATATGGAAGAGCGGCGGGACCTTGAGCTTGTGGCACGCAGAACAGACCCAGCTTCCATTTCAATGAACACCTTTCCTTCTCTCTTGAATGCAATGGACAAGAAGTAAAAGATACCAAGAAAATGAGATTGTTTAGTATGGTAAGAAGAACGATTCTGATGAAGTTTGAAAAAAAATATTTTGGAATGGAAGGGTTTTAAAAAGGTTCAAGCATAGCGGAAACCATTATGAAGGACAACTGCTTTACAGTGAAAGGTTTACCCTTCATAATGTTGATATCCTGCATTTGATGATGTTGGGTTTATATCAATTTATAAGACACATTAGAATCTTATTAATAAAAAAGCAATAAGAACATAGAGAGAGACAGAGATAGAGAGTGTTGAAGTATACTAAAGCTTCGCTAGCGATGGCTTCCTTACTACTTCTTAAAATAATTTTTTAGTACAAAAATTTTTAATTTTTATACTTGAAAACTCCTTTAAGAAGCAGAAAAAAATAACGAAGCCTAAATTACTAATCATATCCTGCGGCAGCTTAATTTGGCTGGCTCCACTTTCCTGAACCTGCGTTATTCAATTTTAATCTCTGCCATCAGCTTAAAGTGTTACTATCTTCTTCTATAAAGCTTTACTGCAGACTGTAATAGAGAACACGGTAAAAAAGTTAAAAGGAAAAAGTTTCTGTTGTTTAGTTTTCTATGCATTTTTACTTTCTTCTTTCTCTTTGATGTAAGTTTTTAGTACTGTGATAATATTTTATCAGAGAGAACTAAAGAAAATAGTTCTGAGATTTTACTAGAATAATAACAATAAATAAAGTTTCATTGATTCAGTACACGATCACTAAGAAAATAAGAGATCACTCAATCTTTCCACAATCTTTCATACAATATTCAAAAGAAAATTTATCGAATGCATCTTCACTAACAATTTTCTTAGAAGATTATATATATTCATCTTCAATGTAGCCAATATTCTTCTCTTGGCCTATCAGATCTAGGGGTGAAAATGAGTCGAGTCGAGTTCGAGCCAGGAGGTATTCGAGTCGAGCTCGAACTCGTGTCGAGCTCAAAATCCGAGCTCAAGCTCAACGAGTCTTCATGTCAAGCAGCTTGTCGAGCTCTGTTATTGAGCTCCACTGTCGAGTTCCGTTGTCAAGCTTGTAGTCACGTCCGCTGTCGAGAATCATCGTCCTGAGCTCGTTCGTCGTCTTCTCGAGCTCCGCTGTCGAGATCCATTGTCCCGAGCATCACTATAGACCGTCGTTGTCCCGAGTGTAACTGTCTACCGTTGTCTTCCCGAGCTCATAGTTGCATCCGCCATCGTTTTCCCACTCACATTTTGGATTTCCCGCTCGCGAGCTCTGCCGTCTAGCTGCTCGACGAGCTGCTGAGTCGAGCAGCGGCCTGTTCGAGCTCGATAAGCCGTCGAGCTCAAAATCTTGTTCGAGCTCGACTTGCGAGCTCGATAAGCTCGACTTGCGAGCTCGATAAGCTCTACTCGTCGAACCTGTTACCGAGTCGAGTCCGAGCCGGCTCGCGAGTCGGCTTGACTCGTTTGCACCCCTAATCAGATCTGATCAACATTTTTTCTTCTGAAGCTCTTCCAACACCTCACATTTGGTCTTCTGATGGAGGATATCCAATACCTCACCACAAAGCCAGACCAATAAATTTCATTTCTAAAGCTATTAAACTCTCCTCACTTATTACTGCATCTAGTTAGAATTTTGGGCAGTTCTTTTAGCGTAGCTCAGCTTCTCTTCATTCGGCAAGCTTTAGGCTTCGTTTGGGACAGAGTTTTAGTGCAATTTTTTTTTATTTTTATACTAAAATTTTGTTTTAAAAAATAATAAAAAAATCGTCCCAAATGAAGCATTAATCTTTTCAACAGACTTTTTATTTCGCTGGATTTTTAATCTTTTCTTGACCTGAACAGTGGTAATGAATCTCTTTCTTCTCATTTTTAAGCTCTCTTTTGATAATCTTAGACGGATACCTACCCATGAGTTTTCTCCCTCGCTTTATCAACCATATTGTCCGCCTTACTTTGAAAAGTCAAAATTTATTAGAGCTTTTTCTTCAAATGTATAATGTCTCGTAGCATTTAGCTAAACAAGATACTTTAATTTATGGATTCATTTGGGACGGCCTAAAACTCCTTTTTAAAAAGCACTTTTTTTTTAAAAAAATAATAAAAAAGTTGTCCCAATGAAGCTTGGGATGGCTTTCTTACTGCTTCTAAAAGCAGTTTTTTAGTGCAAAAATTTTAATTTTTGTACTAAAAAACTATTTTAAGAAGTAATAAGAAAGTTGTCCCAAACGAAGCCTAAATCAAATAAGAAAAGTGATAAGTTCTTCATGTTGTGCACTAGCTATCTGTCCATTCTCTTGACAGTAATGTTTTCGTTTTCTTCGTCATTTTTATTAGTGTAAGATTATTTAATTTTTTTATCATGATATAAATCCTATTATAAATTAAGGGGCTATTTGGCAACAAGTGGGATTTAATAAATCCTGTAAATCCGGATTTAGTAAATCCGAAATGTGTTAAATCCTAAAAACTGTTTGGTATGTTAAATGTTAAATCTTGTTAAATCTTGAGAAACTGTTTGGTAACATATATCAGGATTTATGGCGGTTAGGGATTTAAGTTTAAAGGAGATATTTATGAAATTAAAATCATTGCATAAAACATAATAAAATTAATTTTAGGTCATATAAAATGACCAAAAATTCAATACAAAGTTAATTACAAACTAACATTGACCAAAATGAGAGTTGAAATATTAAATAAGCTAATTATATTAATATTTAATTACTAATTATATAATTAATTAATCAATTAACTTAAATTAGATAATTAATTTATGCACTAATTCTACTTTTAATTATTTAATTAATTAACTTAATTATTATTTTCTTAAATTATATAAATTAAGTTAATCGATAATAACTTTGAGGCATTTAATTTTAAAGGAGATATTTATGAAATTAAGATCATTGCATAAAATATAATAAAACCAATTTTAGGTCATATAAAATGACCGAAAATTCAATACAAATTCTCCCTTTCGCGCGCTTCTAATGTTAAATCCACCAAACCGAAGGATTTAGTAAATCCGTGATTTAAGCCGTAAATCCGTAAATCCGGGATTTACGGAATCCCGGGATTTAACGCGCGCACAAAAACCGTTTGGCTGGATTTAGCGTAAATCCGACTTAAATCCCACGATAAATCCGATACCAAACAGCCCCTTAGAGATCTAATCCATAAAGCTGCTAAGACATTTATCTTATTATATGTAGTCAGTAATTCATGTCATGATTATTCGATAAGTTTTATATTATATGTCGATTATCTAACACAATGCTCGGGGGTAGAATCAACGAAGAGCTCATAGTTAGCAATTGCCCACTCTAAATATTTTTGCAAGAAAATTAAATATTTTAATTATTTTGACCACTTTCAATAAATGCAGTCGCCAAATTAAAAAAAAAAAAAATTTCTATTTCATATATGAGATAATACATTTCACAATTATCCACCATTAAAAAGAGGTTAATTCCACCCCTAATAATGCTCCACTTCATTTTTCTCATTTCAAGCTTGAGACCTAACAGAACAGTGCTAGACTTGTGTACACATATATTAAAAAAAAAAAAGAGAGAGAATATTTGTCCGCTTAATTTATTTTATACTGTTTATTATGCTGTAATAAATTTAAATATTTCCTAAGATGTTTATTTTGTTTTATAAAATCGACGTCAAGAGAGATTACGAACAGCTCGCTATAGTTTTTCTCGTAATTCACTATACTGAAAATCTCCATTCAGCCTTCTCATTGAAGGTTAAACGTCAAAAAAATTTTAGCTGTTGGTTTTATTATATATATATTTCCTGAAAAGATAGATTATTTTATTATAAAGATAGATTATATATGAATGAAAAAGACAAAATACGATGAAGTTCAAAAGAAAATGTCTTATCAGGAAGAACAGCACCAATATCCCTGTAGCTGCTGAATTTTTATTACATCCAGTGAACGTACGCTCCTTTACGTTCAGTTTTAGACCAAAACAGTGCAATACCAAGTTTTTTTAAAAAACTCGGTACAACTCGGTACTCGGTATTGCGCTTTTTTTGCCTAGATCCGAACGTAGAGGAGCGTACGTTCACTGGATAAAATAAAAGTTCGTAGCTGCTTGACCAATTTTATTGTCATCTTCAGGTGTTAATATTGGACCCGATCTTAAAACTCGATCCAAATCCGACCAGAAAATTTCGGATTTGGGTTGACCAGAACTTGAAACGGGTCGGATTCGGGTTCAACAATTCTACCCATTTCAAAAATCGGATCAGGTTCAGGTTCACCCGTTGACCCAAAATTTACCCGAAAATAACCCGTTTTTGACCTGAAAACCCTTTTTTTTACCCGGTAACCCGAGATTGACCCATTTTTTACCCGAAAAGCAGAGTTTGATCCATTTTTGGACCCGAAAACTGGCAATCTTTTGTCTGACCCGAGTCATTCTGGTCGGGTGGGGTTGACCCGGACCCGAAGCGGGTCGGGTCCAGAAAACCAACCTATTTGCAGAAATGGTTCAGGTTTGAGTTGACCCGAATAGTGCCCAAAATTGACACCCCTACTTCTTGTAAGATAACCGACCTCCGGCTTCCAAGTGAGCTCTCAACCTGGTTGATTTCTCCAGACTAGAAAACCTTTCTGCTCAGAATGTCATGCATCTCCTTTACTATTGTTCTAAAGGTGGCTACGACATTAGACTTGTCAAGGGCAGATGTCTCCATGAAGAACTGCAGGGGCGGAACCAGTCTTAATTCTCAGAGGGCAAGTGACAAACTTATAAGGAAATAAAAAAAATATAAATAAGAGTGTTAAAGATAATTATTTATTTTATACATAATAAATTTTCACAAACTTATTTGTTAGTGTTAGAAAAGTTAGCATGATAAGATGAAAATAGCGGGAGACCAAGCTAGAGGCTTTCCGATGTTTGGAGGGACAAATTGTATGAAAAAAGGGCAACTGAGGGCGGCAAAAAATAGAATTTTAATAA